>NC_090439.1:493904252-494089252 GCF_031143425.1 Pleurodeles waltl
ACTTGAGACCAGAGTTCGAGGTCAACCCCGCCAGGCATCAGTTAGCCAAATTCTGCCTCAACTCCTTATGGGGGACATTTGCACAGAGTACAAACTTGTCAAATACGACCATAATAACAGATCCAGATGAATTGTATAAATACCTTTTTGCGCTGTTACAAGGTGTCCAGTTGCGCGTTCATTGATGATACCGCATCTGCGTTGGAAATACACAAAAGAGTACCCCAAAACGTGTAACAATATAAACATCTACATAGCCTGTTTCATAACCGCTGACGCTTATTTAGAGCTTTGCAAGTTGTTGGATAAACTTCTGAACAGGTGTATATATCACAATACCAACTCTATTTTTGTGAGCAAAGTAGGGGATGAAGACCCTCCACTAGGTGATTATCTAGGAGATTTGACCAGTGAGCTAGAGAAGTATCCAACAATACAGTGTGTATGAAAGTCCAAGGTATCACCTTAAATGTTAACAATAATTTCAAAATCAATTTTAACAGTCTAAAGGATCTGGTGAACGAATACGTTATATGGAACGACCATGAAAATGATAAAGCAATTGTTGTAAAACTGTCTAGCATAGCCTGGTCCAAAGAGCGATGGAAAATTACAACCCAATGATTGTATGAAACCTTACACGTAATGTTTGATAAAAAAAAGGGGTCCTGACTGAAGACTGTAAAACCCTGTTTGAACCGTAGGTAAAGGTACATTAGTCTTGAATCCCCCGACTATAGACACCAGATTGCAACATCTGTTCTTCATTTTAACAGGTCCCTCAAATTGCGGTAAAAGTTATTTTTTAAAGAAGCTATTAGAAAATGCTCCTGGGGTTTTATCCCAAACCCCTAACAATATTTTACTGCCTTATTCATGCTGGCAAGATATTTACAAAGAACTATGCCTAAGGATCCCCTACATCAAATTTATAGAAGGCATACTTAGTAATTTCAACGACAATGCATTGTTACCTACAAGCCTTGTAAACATGGTGATTGTGGACAATATTATACACAAAGGTGGGGATCCCCCTGAGATAGACAAAGCTTTTACACAGTATTCACACCATCGCAATCTAAGTAAATGCTACATTGTGCAGAACTTGTTTGACGAAGGTAAGAGCAGCCATTCTATGACTCTCAACACCTCATACCTTGTTGTATTTAAAAACCACTGTGACAAACAGCAGATATCTATTACAGCTAAACAGATGTACCCCAGAAACACAGTTTTTCCTGGAAGCCTTTAACAATGATACCATGAAACCCCATGGGTACTTACTGGTAGACTTAATACCCAATACCCTAGAAGACTACGTACTAGTATTTTCCCACTGAATCTCCCCATTGCTAACACACCTAAAATCTCCCTGTCACTTACATACGTAAAACCAGCCCAGATCCTAAACAGGATTATTAAAAATATTTTTTTATCATTTATACTCTAAACCTTATAATATAAGGTGATGACCATGTCTGCGTGTCTTTGCCGTAATTTAGCCCTCCTGAAAATGCTAGTCACGACTAGCCCCCCAGCAAAGAAAGGCCATCCTGTGCATGGCTTCGGACCACTTAGTGGGTGCCATTTCAGAAATTGCCCTAAATACCCTAAAAGGTATCATCCCTATATCAGAGAGACAGTTCCATATGTTGAAGAAGGGTCACCTTATTAAGAAGCTTAGTAATAAAAGGGCTTCCCTCTTTTCTAAGAGGAACATGGTAAAGCAGTTGGGTAGGTCTATAGGTTCTTTCTTGGGCATAGCTATACCATCAATAACAACCCTTCTAGCAGGGAACTAATGGATTATGCCCAAAAGATGTACAGTTGGCCCATCTAGGGGCGATACCTGGGATATATTGAAAAATGAAATGCTACATCTAAATGCAGAGATTAAAGACATTTTGAACCGTACTAATTTAAAACCTGACGACAAAGCAGCTCTTTACTCCAGCGCTCTTCAAACCTTTTACATTATTACAAGCAGTGGAATACTGAAAAAAAACAAGCTGACTCTATATACCCCTGATTCTGAACTGCCCCCACCAACTCTTGCAACGCCTCAAGAGCAATAACCACCACCATCACCATCCTCAGACATCTTTGGTGTAGAAAACTGAAAAAATATAATCTAAAAGGTACAGAGGAGCCACGCAAATGTTGCTAAGTAAAATGTCAGCTTCTAAAGACCAGACCTTGTGGCTTGAGGGGGCAAAGCCCTCTAAAATGGTCAGCATGTTGTTGGATCCCACATGTTCGACCTAGTGAAAGTTCGAAAATACCCCAAATCACTAGATCTCCAGAACACTCATAGAGGTTTGGGATCGGTTCCTGTGTGCCTCAGCGTAACTCAACATTCCTTCGATGATCGTTGGTAATGCCACCCACAGACGTATGCTTGAAAGTTTGAAAGCCCCCAACCCCAGTCACCAGCAGCATGTTTTGTTCCCCAGCTATCCCCCCTCCAGGAGCACACTGGCTCTGTATATAGAAGGTAAAACAAAGATCCTGTCCAAAGCACTCCCGAAGCTTACAGCCTGACTTTTGATCTGATGTATCTGTGTTCCAATGTTTGTGTGTATAGTTTTTGCAACAAATAACATAATGAAGGATTGTTCTTCTTTTAGTTCTTTATTAAGTTCATCAGTGCAATGTTTGTATTAAAATGTGATTGTAATAAACACTTAACTTTTCAACACGCTTCTTTCATATTTTAAAGTCTTTTTAAATGTGTGCACTGGTGCCAGACTAAAGATGTATAGTCGGAATTCAAGTTGAAATTCTTTTATTGTAGACATTCATTGTTACTCATACAGGCGTTACACGACCTTACACTTTGACAAACAGTATTCTATTTCAACAGAGCTTGATGTAGACCTGGCATTTTCTTTTACATATTTACCAACAGTACTGTAATTGTTTACTAGATCACTTGAAAACAGATTTAAAACATTTGTAAACATCATCCCCTCAGACATTTTACTAATAAAATAGATACGATGTTCCCCACATGTGATGGCTGGAGAATCCGGTACCCGCATCTTGCTACACTCTATCTTAGCAGCAGCTTTTTTTACATACTTGACTATAGGTTTTGTGTCGATATGTTCGGGGGAACGCCGCTGAACTGTAAAAAATAAATAAATAAATAAAATAGCGCCACCCATTGTGTTACACCCTTGTAATGCAGATCTGATTTAAAGATGAGCATGCTGGATCTTTCTACTCCCTTTTCCCCAGGTAGTCTGATGCTTGGAAAAACACCTAAAAAGTATTTCTTCGCGTATTTATGGTGGCTTAAGAACAGTGTAACTTTTACACTATTTTTAGTCAAACAGAATCTGTCTGGCGTGATTGACCTGAATGAAACTGTTAAATAAAACCATGTTCACATTTGTGGCCAAGGGTGGACTAAATGGATTTCATCCTCATAGTTTTCCATTTTTATTCAAATTATAGTGGTCGCAGTCTTCCATGTCAGGCGTAAGATCGAAAGCAAACAGTATGTAGCCAGCCCCATATCCTTCTCTTGATACGAAGAGTCCCCTGCAGGTATTACCTAGTTATTGAAACCTGAACGAGATATTCCCTGATTAAAATTAGCTATTCCAAAACTAGGTGTGTACGGTTTTGCAGGAATCATAGACCCCTTGTCGACCAGAGCAGCGTAGTTAATGTCGTAATGTTTGAGATTGAAAGGGTATGAGGTATAGAGGAGCTAAAAGCGGTATTGTCCACAAAAACCGATGATAGGTTTCAATGGCATACTTGGTGTTCGATAGCTAAAGAGCTTTGGTGTGAGCCAGTCTGATGCTTGGTGACACTTTCACTCTCTTTACAAACAAGCTAGCGGACAATATGGCCAGTTCATACTGTTCCGCATCCCCACTGTTGAGACATACTGAGTCCTTGTTGCTGCTAAGTTTGCTCTTCGATGCCATTGATGAGCAGTTTATCTTGCATGAAAAGGTCCAAATGTATAGGTCCAACTAGGTCAAACGGTCTACTGCATGCTGTGAAGTTTGCTCTTTTTACAAAACCTTGATTGTCTCCGCGCAGCTCCTTGTCTTCAAAATGCCCATAAGTATCTTTGTAGAAGAATCAAGCTGAAAGCTGGGTGGCAAGTGTGTCATGGCTCTAATTTAGAATACTCGCGATGTAGGCCCTATATGTGTACATTTTGTCGCTTAGCGTGATAAGTCGTTTGCAGAGGGTTATGTCCACCTCATTAAAAATGGTTGCGATGAGGTAAGCTATTGTTGCCACTTTAGCGTTGTCCGCTATGTTGAAACCATCAGCTCTTTATGATTTTACAGATAAAGTGCAGCAGCGTACTGTTGAGATCCAGATACATATCCTTGGACCTAGACACAAAAAACTCTTTTGGTGCCAAAGGGGCTAGCGGCAATACCTCCATGAAAAAACTGATTTCGATGCTGGTCTGGGTGGTTTCTAGAGAAAACCAGTCTAACTCTGATTTGCATTCGCCTGATCCGCAATGTACAAAGGCCATGTTTCAGGTTGTTGCGCTTTAAAAAATATTTACACTAGCGTCCGTTCTCCTCTTCTTCAAAGCTATTTTCTAACTTACGCATCTTCTTTTGGAGGATTGCATGACGAATAGACCAGAGATTACATATCGGAGGGGGAGATCTTTAAAAAATCTTTTATGTCCCAGCTATCCAAGATATAAAGGAAAGGAGGATTGGTTAATGGAACAGAATCAAGGTTTCTATAAATGTGGTCAATGTGGCGTTTGTAGATGGGCATGGCATGGGAAAAAGGAGTTCATAGATCATAGAGGACAAAACTTCTAAATACAAACAAATACTAACTGTGGCACAAACTTTGTGGTATACATAATATCATGTAAATGTGAACGGGTACATGTAGGAAGTACAATTTGTCCTCTCAGGGTGAGAATCGGGGAACATCTGAGGGCAATTAAGCAAGGGGATGAAAGATATCCGATTGTGCAACACATTAAATTATGTGAGAGACAGTCTGCCAATAAGGTTTTTAGATTCTTTGGATTAGAAAATGTGTTTTGGACCCCAGGGGAAGCAATAGAGAATTACATTTGAGAAGAAGGGAATCCCTTTGGATCGTGAGGCTACGGGTGGTGGAGGATGGTTTGAACACAGATCAAGAACTGGAATATTTCCTAGGGACTTAATACATGTCTAATATATAGCTCAAATAGTAGATATATTCACAGAATGTAAATATTAGTTTAAAATGAGGGGTTTACAAAATATGGATAAGAGCTAAAAAGTTATATTGTAGTTGACTATAGAATGTGTTTACAAAAAGATAGATATGAATCTAAAATGTTATAATGTAGAGGACTATGGAATGATGATTATACGTGGTATTGGATAAGAGAAATCCTTACAAAGATAGGCGGTACATGCAGACACATGTGGAACATTAAATTATTACTATTAGAGAATCTATCTCTTAGAGTTATACACAAATGGTAGTTAAGTAGTCAAAATATCTGAGTACAGGCATCAAATTTGGTGGGATTAATAACAAAGTCAAGTCCGCACAAGTACATCAGCAGGGGTTATTACAGTTATTTGATCCATAGGTGGTTTCATGGTTTCAAATTTGGTAAATACGAAGAAATCAAGCGTGAGAAACATCCCTCTCAAGGGGAAATCGAGATGGGACTATCGGTAGAGAAAGCCTGTGTATTTAGTACTTTTTTAATGTTCTCGGAGCGGAAGCTATATAAAAAATAAAGATAGAAAGAGGACAAAGATAACGGAAGGAAGTGTACTCGCTATAGACACGGAGCATAAACGCGGGTAAGTGGATGGAAGGAAATATAAAGGATGGCAAAAGGAGGATGCTTGTATTTAATGAACCAGACAATAAGAAGATGCAAGGTTATATATACGGGGCTCAACAAGTGGACGATGAAGGTAGAGAGTAAAACGTAAATCTATGTACGATTAAAATGTAGTGCATGAATATCGATATTAATATAACTAATTTACGATCATAATATAATTTAGTAGAATATGTTGAGGAGTCCTAGGAACGGCTAGCACATAGGCTTCAATGTCCATAGAACATGGAGCTGCGGCAGAGATACATGGTATGTTACGTTTGCGCTGTGATACAAAAACATAGGGGATAATTATAAGGGGGCTAGCTAGTTGAGAGGGAAGGAACTGGATTGGGTAGTAGACAGCTATAAGGAGGATAGATGTTCATGTCAGATTGTTTTAAGGAGCCCGTTTATAAGGGGAAATATGCATAAAATAAGGACGGAAATTGGAGCCTGACACAATGTGTATAGATTAACTAATCAACAGGTACTTCCGATGGGGTTAGATTTAGTGTGCTTTAAACGGTCACAATATGTAGGAACACAAAGGGTTCACTTGTGGATGCATGAACACGATAAGATATTTGAAATACCACGTATAAGATTCATTATATAAAGGACTGATTAAAAATATCTGTTATATTTATATTTTGCATGATCACACAGCACATGGTATTATAGACAACAGAATGCGGTGAAACAACATTAAGGTTCCCACTTGTGTCACAGAGGAGTGGAATATTATTTAAATAATACTTGTGAGGTGGAGAAAAAGGTATACAAAAGTATGTATGTGTATAATTGCAGCCCTGACGAAGTCACGGGGTGATTTCCCAGACGAAGCATCTTTTGGCAGGAATCTGAACTGAAGCTGTCATTCTGGGCTGGACTGTTGCACTGAAGCTGTCAATTTGATATGAAGAACAGATATTCTGAAGTGAAGAAGAATCCGATAATAACATTGTCCAGTTATACAGGCTTTGCAATTTAACACAACCTTAATATTCAAGTGGTGATATACTGAACATGGATGATGGTAAGCAGACCTCATCACTTATCGAGTTTCCTCATTTTCCGACTGTTCTGGGGCCTGGGTTAAGACCACCAAGGAAATCCCCTGCGTAGACATTTGATTTCTGGGGACAAGCCAAGCACTCCTCAAAAAAATGCCCAGTTTTTCCACAACATAGACATTGATTTAATCTCCCTCACTTTTCTTTTTCCTCCTTTGATAAGGGGACCCCCCCAACTGTCCCTACTTGCATGGGTTCATCCATATCAATGCTCTTCCTTGCAGTGGGTTCATACTTATGCTTATTCTGGAACACAATTACTTTATGGTCTAAAGTTTTGCCTTTTTCTGATTCCCTTTCTTGGAGTCTACAGTTAAGCTTTACTGCGAGATTCATAAACTCCAAGCAATCTTCTGGGAGCTTTAATAGTTGTGACAGCAAATATTTTAAGTCCTCTTTCAGGCCTCTATAAAAAAGAGATTCTTGCTTATCTGTGGCCCAATTTACTTCTATAATCAATCGATTAAGGGTGGTTATATAATGTAGCAAGTCTGAAGACCCTTGCTTGAGATTTAATAATTTGTTTTCATCAGCTTGCAAATAGGCATGTTGAGCAAACAGCCTTCGCATTGCCTCCTTAAACTGTCTGTAATTGTACAACATTGGGTCATGCTGCTCTACCAAAGGTATTGACCATAATGCAGCATCCCCCCATAGTAGGAAAGGACAAATGCCGCCTTGGAAGCATCATCTAGAAATGCTGTAGGTCTCGCCATAAAGTGAAGGTGGCATTCATTTATAAAAATTGCAAACTTCTTACTATCCTCATAAAATCATTCGGGAGGGGCCAGACGGACGTGTACTCGAGTGAAAACTTGGAGATGTGTGGGGGACTGGGAAGCTGAGGTACCCTGGGGGCTTGCAATTCCCCCTGTGGGTATGGTTCTATTTCTTTGCACTAAGTGGGACTGAATGGTTGCCATTTCTTGTTTCATGGCCAAGTTTTCTACTTGTATGGCAGATAAGATGGCCACTAAATCCTGAAGGGTCACTGCGAATCAATATCATCCGGGCAACATTTCTTTACCGGAGGATTTGTGTTCTGAGAAACACTCTTACCTGAAGAAGAATTGTTTGTTATGTTGTGGGGACGATAGGGACCCACCTCCTAACTCTTTACCTCCCACCTGGGAAGCTTATACTTCTTTGTTCAATCGTCGACCTGTATATGGCAGAAGGTCTTCTTATAAGTTGTGAAGAAAGCTCACTGGAAAAAGGTGTGCCGTGAAAAATTACACTGGGGCCATGTAGGTGGAGTGATTCCTGTTAATCTTCTTTCTTTCTTTACAGGTACTGTACTGTTTGAGGATCAAAGCTGAATATCATATTCTTAATACGTGGTGAGTAAATGTTCAGAAGTCCTATAACCTTGGGTCTCAGGGATCCAAAGAGGCTTGACCGGGCTCAGGAATCGTGACGCAAAGCAAAGGCTCATGGCTGGGGCAGGTTTAAATAGACTCTGTCTGCTGCAGTGTGATGAGGCTTCCTGAATATACATGGCAAGGAGGCTGTGTTTACTGCATTGCAATGAGTCATCTGGAAAACAGGTGGTAGATTAGGTGTGATGAGTCACCCTGAATACATAAGCAGAGGCTCTGTTTACTGCATTGTGATCAGTCATCCTAAAAACAGTAGCAGATTAGTCATGCCAGCCTGATTAACTCTGTACCTGTTTTTACTTGGTTTTCCCCAGCATGAGTCATCCGTTTACCTTGAAACTACAATTTAACCATTGAGTGACTTATGCGTGAAACCAGTTCAACAAAGGGGGTTATTTTAGCAAATGTGTGGCATAGAAGCAAAAATAAATAAGATCAGGTAGTGTAGAGTTATGTGAAACAGAGTTCAAATGTAAAACCAAGTTACGCTTCTTATTACTATTGCATAATCCCACTATTAGCCCTTTAGTAATGTGTTTAAGCATGATTCATAACTGTGTTCCCCGAAGGCCTTGGGGGTATGGGGTTGCCTGGTAACCGGTAAACTACAGGTATTCAAGGCACGAGGTACTTGACAAAACCACATGGGCGAAACAAATTAAACAAACATTGGTAATGGCCAATATGAAAATACAGCCTTGGCACACAGTGCAACAAGCATTGGCAACACCAAGTAAATTTATAACACGAATTGGCAACACCTATCCTGTATTCACAGTTGTACAGCAAGGTTACAGTCAGCCTAGGGGTGCAATACACACATGGTTAAAACCACATCCCGAGGATGCTGGAAGATCAGGCAGAGTTGTTGAGGTGATGTCTGGGCTCTGCCAGTCCTCCCCACCAAAGCTCTTTGAAGGGGGGTGCTTGTTCGGATGATGGAGATGGAACAGGCGGACAAGACATGGAGCTTGGATGGCAGAAGCGAGCTCCCAGTAATTGCCCTTGGGTCCAATACCTTTCCAGGTGATTAGGTAATGTAAGACCCACTGAATGCATTTAGAATCCTGGACCTTGATGAGTTCAAACTCCCAGTGGTTATTAACCTTGATCAGGGATGGGGAAGGCATCGGGCATGTGGTAGCGAAGTAGGGGTAGAGAAGTGAGACATAAAAAAACTGGATGTATTTTCAGATCATTGGGTAATATCAGTTGCCCAGCCATGGGGTTTATTAATCTGGAAATGGTGAAAGGACCAAGAAAGCCTGGATCTAGCCTTTTGGACCCTGCTAAATGTAGATTTAGTCAATGACTAGACCTGATCTCCTATCAGATATGTTGGGGCTGGTGTTCAATGTTTATTTGCTTGTTTTTTAACTTGTGCCTGATAGTTTTCTAGATGATCTGAGCGTGGAGTTGAATGTTGTAAATCTTGGCATGATGTTCTTGTACTGAGGGGACTTTCACTGCTACTCAAATGTCCACTACAGGGAGCATCCAAGGGTGGAGATCAAACAGGCAGTAGAAAGGAGATATTCTAGTAGATGCATGAATACTATGATTATAAGCAAACTCCATGAGAGGCAAGGCCTTATACCACTCTGTGGATCAAGTGGAGATCAGATATCTAATTATTGGTTGGTACGTATAGTCTGGCCATCCATCTGCGGGTGATATGCAGAGATGAATCTCCTAACGAGGAGCAGAAACCTCACCAGAAATGAAAAATTGGGGACCTTAGACAGGGTAGACCATATATTTGTAGGATATACTATGTGAACAGATCTGAGTTTTTAGGCTAAAGGGAGTTTTTTCAGGGTTATAAAATGGCCCATTTTGGTCAGGTAATCTACCATCACCCAAATAACAGAGTGTTCATTAGAGGGTGGGTGATCCGTAATAAAAATCAATGCTAATGGTATGCCATAGAGTTGGTGGGATTGCAGAAGACCAGTAGGAGTATGCAGATGTTTTGCTTGGATACAGGTAGGACAATTCTGGACATAATCTTTGACATCTTGTGGCAAGGTAGGCCACCAGAAGTGTAGTTCACTGAAGTCTAATGTCTTTCTCCCTGAGATGACCAACAAGAGCAGAATCATGTCCTCAATGTAATGCAGTGTTTCATAGGTCTTCTGTGAGAACAAAAAGTTGGTCAGTGTGGTAAGGTAACCCCTCATATTCGGGATACCGGAAGGATAAGAACCAGTGTCTTTTGCAGCATGTAGTTGAGTAGAAACTTGTGGGAAGAACACAGAGTTACAGTTCTGTCGGGTTAGATGATAGGTTTAGCATGTTAAATGTTTTCCAAGATGGGCTTTTTCTTCATCTGACCAAGAGTATTTGCTTTTAGTTGGGCACTCTCTGGTCTGTATGTGATGACAAAATTAGATTGTTGAAAAAACATAGCCACTAGAGCTGTTGTGGAGGTAAGGCTTTGGTGGCTTGAACTAATTGAAAGTTACGGTGGTCAGTATAAATGGTAACTGTGTTTCTTGCACCCAGGAGATAATGGTGCCATTCTTGAAATGTGAGCTTAATAGCAAAGAGCTTCGGTTATGCCATTGTGTAATTCCATTCAGCTGGTAGCAGCTTTGTTGAGAAGTATGCTACCGGGTGAAATTGCCCAGACTCCATCTCGTTGGGAAAGAACCCCACCCACTGCTACCTGGGATGCAGAAGAATGGCTAGGATGGATCAGGGTGATGGAGGATTGGGGCTTCTGTAAAAGCCTTTTTGAGTGACTGAAGGGCTTTTCCAGATTGAGAGCTTCAAAGAAAAGGAACTCCTTTTATTCAGCAGGTATGTGATTGGCGATACAACCGTGGAGAACTAAGAGATTGAGTGCATCTAGAAATTAGCAAAGATAAGGAAGAGCTGGATTTCCCTGATTGATTGTGGGGATTTCTAGTTTAGAAAGGCCTGTACTTTGGTTTTGTCCATAACAATCCCATAGGAGAAATGACAACCCAAAAATTAAATAGCTCTGGCATAAAACACACACTTTTTAATGTAGCAAATAAGCCGTGTCCGCATAATTTCTGGAGAATTGCCCGTACATGTCCTATGTATTCCTCTGGGGAAGGAGAATTTATCAAAATGTCACCAATTTAAACAGTTACACAGACATCAAGGAACTCTTGTAGCACCTCATTAATAAAAAATTGAATGCAGCAGGAGCATTACACAGACCTAAGGGCATCACTGTGTATTCAAAAAGCCAATATGTGGTCCAGAACATTGTCTTCCATTCATCAACCTCTAAAACACAGATCACGTGGTAGCCCCCCCTCAGGTCAAGCTTGGCGAAGATGGTGGAGTTACATACTTGATCAAATAGGACTGGTATTAGTGGGAGAGGGTAGCATTTATTTTAATTTTCTTGTTAATTGTGCAGTAATCTATGCAGGCGTGCGATTTCCTACTCTCCCCCTAGGCACGAAAAAGATGACGATACTAGTGATGGATAAAACCTTTATCCAATAAATCATCAAGGTAAATGCGGAGGTGTTGGGTTTCTGGCTCAGTCAGAGCATATACTCTGCTACACAGTAACATAGCTCCAGGGATTAAGTCAATGTGACAATTTTAACACCTGTGTGGTCGTAATTGGGTGGCCTGTTGCTCACAGAAGACATCATGAAAGCCCCAGTACTGTCCAGGTAATGCCGGTGAATCGGGGGACAGAAGCAAGATGAGTGGGCGCACAATATAAGGATGTCACCAGTTGTGGCCATTCCTGATTGAAGGAATGCAAGCAGTGCTTAGGGTCCAAATTTACCATCCTGGCAACCCAGTCCATCTTTGGGTTGTGTACCCGGAGCCATGGGATACCCAAAATGGCACAGAAAACTGGAGTGTCAATAAGATCAAACTGGATGTCCTCAGAATGGTTAATGGCACAAATCATGGTTGAATGGCTGGTTTGATGTTTGGTAAGTCCGGATGATAATTCCGAACCATCAAAAACTCACTGGTTAAGGAGTGACAGTTTTTACCATAGTGATCCCCGAGGTCTTAGCAAGGTCCAAATCTAAGAAATTCCCTGCGGCTCTTAAGTCAAGTGAATTTGGAAGGACTTTCCGTGCTTGGGAAGACAAAAGCACGGTGAATGAGAATAAGCTGAAGAGGTACCTGAGAAATGGTGTTGGCTAGTAAATGCGAGACCTCAATAATGGGCCTGCTCGATAAGACAGTCCCCGCTTTTTCAGAACCCGGTAGTTTTCTGCCAGTTTAAAATTTTCTGAATCTGACCTAGTAAGTGTGCCTATTACTTTCTTATTCATACATTCTCAAGCAAAATGCCCAGGTTTGCCACAGTATAGGCAAAGATTCCACTTTCTTCTATGCTCCTTTTCTTCCTTGAACTAAGGTCCTCACAACCCCCCAATTGGCATGGTTCCTCAGCAGTCATGATTAAGAGTCCATCAAGGGATTTATTAGTCCACCGCTTTTAGGATCCTTGATATCCGATGAGATCCACAACGGAGACTTCCCCATGTGGGAACAGGATTGGAGCTCTATGAGCCCTCCACTCAATAGTAAGCATTTTTTTAGAAGGAATTTACTTTTGGGGAGACAGTTATTAGCACTTGTTAGACCTGACAGCCTTACGTTGGTCACCCCTAACTTTTTGCCTGCCTCCCTCCACTTTTTGGACACTGTTTTTGCTGGTTTTTAGACTCTGCACACTTTACCACTGCTAAAGTATATATGCTATCTCCCTTTAAACATGGTAACCTTGGATAACACCAAATTGGACTATTTAATTTACTTATAAGTCCCTAGTAGAGTGCACAATATGTGCCCAGGGCCTGGAGATTAAATGCTACTAGTGGGCCTGCAGCACTGGTTGTGCCACCCACTTAAGTAGCCCCTCAACCTTGTCTCAGGCCTGCCATTGCAAGGCCTGTGTGTGCAGCTTCACTGTCACTTCGACTTGGCATTTAAAAGTACTTGCCAAGCCTAAAACACCCCGTTTTCTACATATAAGTCACCCCTAAGGTGTGCCCTAGGTAACCCCTACAGCAAGGTGCTGTGGGGGTAAAAGGCAGGACATGTACCTGTGTAGTTTAGATGTCCTGGTAGTGTAAAACTCCTAAATTTGTTTTTACACTACTGTGAGGCCTGCTCCCTTCATAGGCTAGCATTGGGGCTGTCCCCATACATTGTTGAAGTGGTAGCTGCTGATCTTAAAGGAGTAGGAAGGTCATATTTTGTATGGCCAGAATGGTAATACAAAATCCTGCTGACTGGTGAAGTTGGATTTAATATTACTATTTTAGAAATGCCACTTTTAGAAAGTGGGCATTTCTCTGCACTTAAATCTTTCTCTGCCTTACAATCCACGTCTGGCTGGGTTTAGTTGACAGCTCCTTGTGCATTCACTCAGACACACCCCAAACACAGGGTACTCAGCCTCACTTGCAAACATCTGCATTTTGAATGGGTCTTCCTGGGCTGGGAGGGTGGAGGGTCTGCTCTCACACAAAGGACTGCCACACCCCCTACTGGGACCCTGGCAGACAGGATTGAACTGAAAGGGGACCTGGTGCACTTCTAAGCCACTCTTTGAAGTCTCCCCCACTTCAAAGGCACATTTGGGTTTAAAAATAGGGCCTCTGCCCTACCACCTCAGACACTTCCTGGAGAAGAAACCTGAACCAGAACCTGCACTCTTACAAGAAGAACTGCCTGGCTGCCTAAAGGACTCACCTAACTGCTTTCTACAGAGTGGGACAAGATGGCCACAGCACCCAGAGAGTAATGTCCAACAGTAAAACGAGAATAGGTAATCCTGGTGTCGTTCTGTAAGTTGGGAGAAGTATGAAGTTGAAACAAGTCTCAAATCCTGTTTGCAGATGGTGTCTTTATTTGTAGGTGTTAGAAATCATTGAGTCATCATGGAGTTACAGCCAACACGTGTTTCGTCACACAGGTGACTTCATTAAGGCTGTAATACAGTAAAGACAGCAAACATTGGATATATATGTGTGTTTTGTGTGTATGGTATGGAACACATAAACCGGAAACCAGTGGCAAAAGCTAGTGAAAGGGAGCAATTAGTGAACATGGCTAAAGAGGTGAGTAGTGGTTGGGACCAAACTTAGGAGGCATGAAAATACACAGTTAATCACCGTGGTCATGTGGATAACGTCGACAACAAAAAGTTATGGAAAGCTTAAACCTTAAGTACTATGTGTTATCTAGCAATTGGTATGCAAATGGTAGAGTAGTGCAGGACTAAGAGAAAACAGGAAGAGAGGGTGAGTAAAAAACAAACAAAAAGCGGGGAGATACGTTATGCATATATTGGGAAAGCGGAGAAAAAGCGCGGGTGGGGGGCCCCGGAGGGCAGACAAGCGTCACTCATACCTGGGGCGGTTGGCCAATGTGGGTAATGGTGGTGCTAGGTAGAGAGGTTGCTCAATGTTCAATTGAGTGGGCTGTAAAGAAAGTAAGTAAGATGAGACAAAAAGAGAAAGGGCAGAGAACAGGGGGAGGGGATAGGTAATAGTGTGTACAAGGACAATTGGAAAGTAAGCGTGGAAAAATAGAGAGAAGGTAGTTCGAAGGAGAAATTTATGAGAAAAGTAGATTGTAAGAGAAAGAAGAAATGGGTCAATAAGCACATACCTTAGTATAGTCGTAAATCTGTAATTAGTATGGCTGCGCCAAGCAGCTGTAGGTGCGTAAGTGGGGAGCTTGTATGCTACTGCAGATGGAGGAGGCCCTGATAAGCCTGTAACCATAACCTATGACAATGCCATGAAAAAATGAAATAAGTCCGGGATTTAGTCTGGATGAGGGGAGCGAAATAAAAGATGATTGAGATAAAGTGTGAGCCAGTCAGGGGTTAAGTGATGAGAGACAGGACTACTGGTGAGTCTTATATTGACAAGGCATTGAGGGGGTCCTAACAGGGTGAAAAAATAGTAAAAGGTGAGTATAAAAGCAGGCAGAATAGCCGGCACCGGAAGACTAAACAATGGAAATGGTGAAAAACGGAAGGTGAGATGAAAGCGAAATGCTATCGTGGGTACGGTTCAGGAGGACTGTGGACATAAGGAAACCAGCGTGGTCATATAACAAGAGTAAAGTGCCCGTGCGGTCGGGTATTAGAAATTTAGCAATGAGGTAGTGCGCCTGTAGTTACGTAAACACCCGTTATTCAAAGCAGAAGCGAAGCATACGATAATGTCTTGTTAAGCACGTCGCTCGAGACTGAACCGTGTTTAAAAATTAGAAACAGCCCGTGTGGATGTTGGCAGCTGGTGAGGGTTGGGCCAAAGTGTATCGCTGTTAGAAAATCATCCACAGAAACATGGTCAGAGGATCCCTAAACGGAAATGGCAGGAATTCAAAAGGAGTGAAACGGAGAGGTAAGCGCTTTAAAGGTGGTTGTCAGCGCGAGGCTCAATAAGTGGACATTAGAGGAGTTGTATAAAATTAAGAAACGGTGAAGTAAAAGCTACCAAGTGCGTTTAAAAAACGAGTTAGTCACTTACCGGGAAGAAGAGTAGCGGTGAGCTCAGAGTGAACGTGAGGTCGTGTAATGGTCCGCGAGGGAAAATGCTTGCTAATTAAGTAGGAAGTGGCAGTGCAGCAGAAGTAAAAAAGGGACTCTGCTGAAATGGCTAATGCGGTGGCCATCTTGGGTGTGACTATGAGACATTACAATGTAATGGAAAAAATAATAAGAACAAAAGTTATAGACGTGTAGTTGGGGATGCGGTAACGCCTGTATTAATGTTAAGCAACGGGTGGGTGCCTAAAACGAAGGTAAGGAAGAAGAAGTCAAGCTCTAAAAGGTGGAAAGGGATGTGAGGGGAGGGCAGGATGGAGATGAGGAGAAAAAGTAACATAAACACACAGAGTAAGACCAATCAAAGTTGTTAGACACTGGAGAGTATGTATGTGACCTGTATCGTAGCTGACTAAAGATTAGAAAGAGTGACAGTGTAGAGGTGTCCAATGAAGTAAGGAGAATGTAATAATAAATCCCTGGATGATCGATAAAACATATAGGAGTCATTGCCATGTGATGCAGTGATAGGGTACAACAATCACAACGATGTGTATAGGTGTAATGTACAGTTGCGACGGTAAATAAAACCTGTAAGAGCAGAGACCATGAAGTACAATAATTGCAGGGGGGGCAGGAAACACCACAACAAATACCAGGGAGGGCATGACAATGCGTTCCACCACAAAAACTCAAAGGCCCTGAGTGATCTCCCTTTGCAATTAACCCCCAACATTTCGGATGAATCAGTACAGGTTATGAATCTTTCCAATTTGAAACTGTCATGAAATAAATGTCTTAAAAAAGGGTCTGGGCTTCTGTCCTACTTCTAAACCGGACTACACTAACATACACATAGATCTCTTCAAATTCATATGCAATCTCAAACTAAAAAAGTTTTTCCATAACAAACCTGATACCAACAAAACGGCTCGTACTACCCTACCCACTTGCAATCAAACCATTGGGGACCTCCAGGATATCCATACGGTTCTCTCCCTGGATAACGTATCTTCACCACCACCCAGTTTTGATGAACTATTGATGAACTATTGACTGAACTCAATATTATACCCAACTTAGATGTCAATAGTGGGCTCAAACCTAATTCCATGTTTGTACCCACGTTACCTCCAGATAACCACATCGACGTCTTCTACCAAGCCGTCAGCACGGAACTCTACAACTTGGAGGACAAAAATAGCACATGTACACATAGACCTACCAACAATCTTAACTTCTATGAACTCCGTGCGTTACACAAACTCTCCACATGTCCAGATATAGTTATCAGGGAGGCTGACAAGGGGGGCAATGTTGTCATCATGAACAGGAGTGACTACGTTACAGAAATAGACAGACAACTCAATGACACCCAGGCTTACTCCATACTGCCGAATAACCCTCTTTCTAATATCACCAGCATGATTAGAAAGAAATTGACTTTTTGGAAAAATCACTGTCTCTTGATTGATCTAGAACACAGATTTTTGTATACTGAGGCGCCCCGGGCTCCCTGCATATACATTCTACCTAAAGTCCATAAGCCAGGGGGTTTCCCCCCTGGCAGACCCATCATCTCAGGGATTGGTTCACCCACGGAACATATCTCTGAGTACATTGACTCCTTTCTCCAACCCTTGGTACACAACCTGCCGTCATACATACAGGACACCCGCGATTTGCTTTGCCAATTGGAAGACATTGAGTGGTCAGAAGAATACATGTTTGTCTGTCTTGACGTTAGCTCTCTCTACACGTCCATTCCCCTGGAAAGGGGACTGGAAATGCTCCAACTTACGCTCAGTGCCCGAGATGCTACACGCATGCTTCTTGACCTCACACGGTTAGTACTAGAGAACAATGTATTCTTACACAATGGCAGATGGTTTCGACAGTGTCAGGGTGTAGCCATGGGAGCTAAGTTCTCCCCTTCATATGCCAATCTTTACATGGGTCAATTTGAGAAAATACACCTATGGTCCAACTGTCCAACACACCTCACTGAACACATCCTTTATTGGGGTAGATATATTGATGATATTCTTGCTATCTGGACTGGTAACGTCTTAGACCTCAGTATACTCATTGAACACCTCAACACTAATGATTTCAACTTAGTTTTCACTCACAAAGCAAACACTACCAACATTGAGTTCCTGGATCTACTCTTATACATCACCGACAACAAGATCATGTCGAGACTCTACAGGAAACCTACTGCCTGTAATTCTGTTCTACATGCACACAGCGCCCACCCCCTTTCACAGATCAGAGCCATCCCATTCGGGGAAATGGTTAGAATTCGACGCAACTGTACTGACACTGATGTTTTTAAACAGGAGCTTAAGAACCTGACCAACAAACTCATCTCGGGAGCCAGCAAACGCATATTGAACATGAACCAACATGAGTTACTGATCAAGAGACGCAAAGAACCAGTGGCCAAGGGCCTTTCTAATAGCAGACCGGTCTCCTTCATTACCCAATACGGCCCTGCGAGTAAGGCCGTGCTGCGCATTCTCAAAAAACACTGGCATCTGTTGATGTTGGACACATGCCTTAAGGACTCAATTGGCAGGTCACCTACCATCGTACATAGCAGAGGTCAGACCCTTAGGAATATTCTGTGCCCTAGCTTTCTCTGTCCCTCCCCTCAGACATCCTCTAGTGGGTGGATTCCTGAGAAACCGAATGGTTTTTACAAATGTGGCTGCTGCATATCCTGCCAATTAGCCCTCAACAAAACCATTTCCTTTTCCTACAACACCGCGACCACGCACCACATTAAGACTTTCATGAATTGCAACACAAAGTTCACTGTCTACTGTCTGATATGTGTATGTGGTCTGATCTACGTTGGCAGTTCTATACGCCCACTGAAGGAACGCATTCAGGAACATGTCAGAGCCATCAGAAATGTTAACACTAACTATCCTCTGGCTGTTCATTTCAACACCCTACACGGGGAACAAGATCTCCTGAACATTAGGTTCCATGGCATCACTCAGGTCCCCAACTCACCGAGATGGGGTGACAGAACCAGAGACCTACGCAGATGCGAGTCCAAATGGATCATAAAACTCCGCGCAGTTGAACTAGGCCTGAACACGGATCGTGAACTACATTTTTTTCTCACATGAATGGTCTTTTCCTCTGTTTATAACATTGTACTCATTATCACTTGTTCCTGACTCTCACATTGTTGTGGTCTACTATATATCTCACTAGTGTACTTATATCTATATACAACTTTCTAACTGTTGCACCCAATTATTGTACTTCATGGTCTCTGCTCTTACAGGTTTTATTTACCGTCGCAACTGTACATTACACCTATACACATCGTTGTGATTGTTGTACCCTATCACTGCATCATATGGCAATGACTCCTATATGTTTTATCGATCATCCAGGGATTTATTATTACATTCTCCTTACTTCATTGGACAACTCTACACTGTCACTCTTTCTAATCTTTAGTCAGCTACGATACAGGTCACATACATACTCTCCAGTGTCTAACAACTTTGATTGGTCTTACTCTGTGTGTTTATGTTACTTTTTCTCCTCATCTCCATCCTGCCCTCCCCTCACATCCCTTTCCACCTTTTAGGGCTTGACTTCTTCTTCCTTACCTTCGTTTTAGGCACCCACCCGGTGCTTAACATTAATACAGGCGTTACCGCATCCCCAACTACACGTCTATAACTTTTGTTCTTATTATTTTTTCCATTACATTGTAATGTCTCATAGTCACACTCAAGATGGCCGCCGCATTAGCCATTTCAGCAGAGTCCCTTTTTTACTTCTGCTGCACTGCCACTTCCTACTTAATTAGCAAGCATTTTCCCTCGCGGACCATTAAACAACCTCGCGTTCACTCTGAGGTCACCGCTACTCTTCTTCCCGGTAAGTGACTAACTCGTTTTTTCAACGCACTTGGTAGATTTTACTTCACCATTTCTTAATTTTATACAACTCCTCTAATGTCCACTTATTGAGCCTCGCGCTGACAACCACCTTTAAAGCGCTTACCTCTCCGTTTCACTCCTTTTGAATTCCTGCCATTTCCGTTTAGGGATCCTCTGACCACGTTTCTGCGGATGATTTTCTAACAGCGATACACTTTGGCCCAACCCTCACCAGCTGCCAACATCCACACGGGCTGTTTCTAATTTTTAAACACGGTTCAGTCTTGAGCGACGTGCTTAACAAGACATTATCGTATGCTTCGCTTCTGCTTTGAATAACGGGTGTTTACGTAACTACAGGTGCACTACCTCATTGCTAAATTTCTAATACCCGACCGCACGGGCACTTTACTCTTGTTATATGACCACGCTGGTTTCCTTATGTCCACAGTCCTCCTGAACCGTACCCACGATAGCATTTCGCTTTCATCTCACCTTCCGTTTTTCACCATTTCCATTGTTTAGTCTTCCGGTGCCGGCTATTCTGCCTGCTTTTATACTCACCTTTTACTATTTTTTCACCCTGTTAGGACCCCCTCAATGCCTAGTCAATATAAGACTCACCAGTAGTCCTGTCTCTCAACACTTAACCCCTGACTGGCTCACACTTTATCTCAATCATCTTTTATTTCGCTCCCCTCATCCAGGCTAAATCCCGGACTTATTTCATTTTTTCATGGCATTGTCATAGGTTATGGTTACAGGCTTATCAGGGCCTCCTCCATCTGCAGTAGCATACAAGCTCCCCACTTACGCACCTACAGCTGCTTGGCGCAGCCATACTAATTACAGATTTACGACTATACTAAGGTATGTGCTTATTGACCCATTCCTTCTTTCTCTTACAATCTACTTTTCTCATAAATTTCTCCTTCGAACTACCTTCTCTCTATTTTTCCACGCTTACTTTCCAATTGTCCTTGTACACACTATTACCTATCCCCTCCCCTTGTTCTCTGCCCTTTCTCATTTTGTCTCATCTTACTTACTTTCTTTACAGCCCACTCAATTGAACATTGAGCAACCTCTCTACCTAGCACCACCATTACCCACATTGGCCAACCGCCCCAGGTATGAGTGACGCTTGTCTGCCCTCCGGGGCCCCCCACCCGCGCTTTTTCTCCGCTTTCCCAATATACGTATAACGTATCTCTCCGCTTTTTGTTTGTTTTTTACTCACCCTCTCTTCCTGTTTTCTCTTAGTCCTGCACTACTCTACCACTTGCATACCAATTGCTAGAGAACACATAGTACTTAAGGTTTAAGCTTTCCATAACTTTTTGTTGTCGACGTTATCCACATGACCACGGTGATTAACTGTGTATTTTCATGCCTCCTAAGTTTGGTCCCAAACACTACTCACCTCTTTAGCCATGTTCACTAATTGCTCCCTTTCACTAGCTTTTGCCACTGGTTTCCGGTTTATGGGTTCCATACCATACACACAAAACACACATATATATCCAATGTTTGCTGTCTTTACTGTATTACAGCCTTGATGAAGTCACCTGTGTGACGAAACACGTTTTGGCTGTATCTCCATGATGACTCAATGATTTCTAACACCTACAAATAAAGACACCATCTGCAAACAGGATTTGAGACTCGTTTCAACTTCATACTTCTCCCAACTTACAGAACGACACCAGGATTACCTATTCTCGTTTTACTGTTGGACATTACTCTCTGTGTGCTGTGGCCATCTTGTCCCATTTTGTTCTAGGGTACTTCTAGCACCCGTTTTGGTGCCTACCGGGTAGTAAGGCACCGGGCCGCTTTGCACCGAACTTCGCTTGTACTTCTTTATTCTGTTAACACTATTTGTTTACTGCCTAGAGGTCCGGCGTCTCTCACCCTTACTACCCTCATTTCTCTTTCATGTTATGATTTCTACAGAGGACTGCTGCCTTGCTGTTGCCCTGCTGTCATCCTTCTCTCTTGCTTTGCTGCAGAAGTGCTCTCCAAAGGCTTGGATAGAGCTTGCCTCCTGTTCTCTGGAGTCTCAGGACCAAAAAGACATCTTTCTTGCAACTGGACTCCTTGTGCGGCAAAAAATTTGACGCTCAGCTTGCTCTGCGCACGCCACACCGGGACTACGCCGCTCAACTTCGCAAGGAAAAGATCGATGCAGCGACTGGACGCACGGCCCATTGGATCGACACACAGACAAAATTTCCAGAGGGGAAATCGACGCAGCGCCTGCCGTGAGGGAGAAATTTCCCTGCATCACCCACCGGAACGATGCAGAGCTGGTCAACAAGCCCAGGATTCCACGCACAGACCCCGGGGCTTCTGAAAGCCCTGCAACCCGAAGAGACCCATCCGCGTGCCGGAAATCGATGCAACGTCTTCCCCGCGTTGAAAATAACGACGCAAGTCCGTGTGCGAAGGGGCGAAACCGATGCACACTCCCCGTTTTCCACGCTTCTCCTCTGTCGCCCTTTGCGGAGATTTTTCACTCAAACCAGGTACTTTGTGCTTGAAAGAGACTTTGTTTGTTTTTAAAAGACTTAAGACACTTTCCAGTGATATCTTTACATTTTCTTATTGCATCTTTTATCGTTTTGACATGCAAATATCCAGATAAATATTATATATTTTTCTAAACACTGTGTGGTGTATTTTTGTGGTGCTTTGTATGATTTATTGCACAAATACTTTACACATTGCCTTCTAAGTTAAGCCTGACTGCTCAGTGCCAAGCTACCAGAGGGTGGGCACAGGATAATTTGGATTGTGTGTGACTTACCCTGACTAGAGTGAGGGTCCTTGCTTGGACAGGGGGTAACCTGACTGCCAACCAAAGACCCCATTTCTAACAGCACTCTAATCTGTTTGCTGTTGGTGAGGATATTTGGACCACTGATAAGCGCACTATACTAATCCCACTTTCGGATTTTAATAGGGAACGACATTAGACATTTATTCACATATGCTTTTGTGCACAGGTACATAGTTGGGAAATATGCTTCTACGGCGTAATTGTCCTTCCAACATGAACTTCACCATCAACAATGGCACTGGATAACAATTCACACAGTGTTCTGTGTTTTTCTCTTCTTTTCTTCTTTCTGTTTCTTCTTCTCCTTACTTTCTTTTTTGACATTATCCTGTTTTTCTTGTTTCTCAAGCAAATAAGTATAAATAATTTTTGTATATTGTACGAACTTAGTTGATGAATTGTATAGACTCTCCTGGGATGTCTTTATATACATGAATGATATGTGCCCTGAAGAAGGTGAGTGACCCCTGGTGGCAACTTTTCACCAAAACACACGTCGGCACCGTTTGACCTAGACAAGGACAGCTCATTGGACTTTTTCTCCCCTTCCATCACTTCTTTTGAAAATTATGGTCAATCAAGAACATTTCTCCATTAATTGACAAGAAAAGTTACCTTGATTAAACATTATCTAAAAAAGTGAGGACTTTTCAATAACAATGCAGAATATTTTTTTTGGTCACTTTAATGATGTTCATTGATTTACAATTTAGATCAATTCTATGGGACATGTCAGTTCCAATGGGGGAGTATTATATGCCTATTTTGTAAATGTTATGGCAATTTACTTTTCTATCTAGGCTGCATTTTAGATTGTGTGGTTAAGATTGTGTGATTGTGAGTCATTTTATTTGGTTTTTTTTGTCCCAGGTTATTTAGGACTGTTTTGTATTATACATTTCTATTCAATAATTTTCATCAATGAATTTATCAATTATTTAATTAAAATATGTTTTTTCAGAATCATGATTTTGGTAAATATAGATTTATATCTATTTCTCATACTTTTGGCTCGTTGTCATTATGTGTTTTCAACTTGGGATTCTGTATTTTAGGAACCCAGGTCTGAAGGTGGGTTTGTTTTGGTTTGTCTTCCCCTGTCCCACTTCAGATTGTAGCATTTGGGGAGCCCCTTTGTATTTTGAATGTATTTGCCACCCACTACAGTAGCCCTGCAAACTTGGCTCAGGCCTGCCACCATAGAGCCTGTGGGTGCAGTTCATTTTGCCTTGGCAAGTGCAGCTACTGCCGGGCCCAAACCTTCCTTTTTATTACATGTATGTCCCCACTAAGGTAGGCCCTAGGTAGCCCCAAGGCCAAGGTGCAGTGTATTTAAGTTTGGGCATGTGCTGTTATGGTTAACATGTCCAGGTAGCAAAAAACGTCTACATTTGTTTTTCACTAATGCAAAGCCTATTCCTTCTATAGAATAACATTGGGATTACCTTAAAACATCATTTAAGTGTAACTCCCAATTGGGAAAAGATAGAAACATTGTGTTTGGAGTCTCTGGACTCACAAATTAAAATCACAACTAATGGTGAAGTAAGATTTTAAATTGTAAGCCTGAAAATGCCCTTTTTAGAAAGATGACATTTTCTTACTTTAACCATTCTGTGCCTCTGAACACACATCTGGGTTGCCTGACAGCTGGGCTTTGTGCATTACCTCTAGACAGCCACACACAATGAGAGATAAGGTGTGACTCAATAAGCCTTAATGGGCCATTATCAGGCTTGAAGGGTGGAGCGGCAGAGCTTAGCACTGCCTCACTGTCCTGTCCACCGGGGACTCTGGTTAGCAATTTTTCACCTGTAGCAAACAGGGAGTCCCTCCTTGAACCAGTTGAAGCCAGGCAAAGTCCTTCTTGTGGTGAAGCCCAAGTGAGCTGCTGGTGCAGTCCTGAGTGCAGGTTCCAGGTGCAGGCCAGGGGTCCAGCAGGGCAGTCCTTCTTCTTCTGTTGTTCTTCCTTTTTGAATGTGGTAGGGAACTGAGGTGTGGGTGCAGGTCTGCCAGTTTTATCCTTGCTCCTGGGTGAAAAGCAGGGGGGTCCTGGTTCTCCAATCAGGTGCAGGGTCCTTCCCCCTGTGATGACCACTTCCTGGGAAGTGTGGCAAAAATCAATCCCAGGAGGCAACATTCTCTAAAAATCCATCATGGCTGAATCTGATTTTTGGAGGTTACATCTGGCTGAGCCCACCCACTGGTGTGGCTAAAAATCATAAACACACCCCTCTCCTAATCTAATCAGGGGGGCACCTAGTTGTCTGGGGTTGCAGGATGTTGGGGTGTTGCTGGTTGCTCCAAATGTCCTTCTCTGCCTTTGAAGATCAGTTTGGCAGCCCTCCCCCTTCCTGCCTCACCATCTGCTGAGGGGAGATTCCTTCCCACAGGCATATTCCTTTGTGTGAAGCCAGGCCACTTCACACCTCATCAAAGCAGCTTGGCCAAGCTGCTGAAGGCTGGCCAATCAGAGCACAGCTGCAAAAACAATGCAGGGCTGAAATTGGCAACTTTTTAGGTAAAGTTTAGAACTCTTTACCTGAACAAGTTATATTAAATCCAACAACTGGAAGTTGTGGGATTTATTACAACAATTAATTTGATACCAAACTCTTGGTATGCATCATTTAAGGAGACTTTAAAAATTAAAATAAAGTCTCCCCATTCTAGCCTATGAAGGCCATTTACTACAATGAGGGAAAAACAAATGTGTCTGTTTTTACCTCACCAGGGCTTATAAAACTATTTTTATAAAGTTCCTGCTTATAGTTACATGGCACCCAGCCCTAGGGGCACATAGGGCACACCTTAGGGGTGACATATGTAAAAATAAGGTAGTTTAAGACTTTGGAACTACTTTTAATTCCAAAGTCGAATTTGCATATAACTTTAATTTAAAAGCAGCCAGCAAAGCAGGCCTGCCTTTAAAATGACACTGGGCACCTCAGCAGTGCACCTATGGGTGCACTACCTATGGTGGGGTCCCTAAACCTACATGCCCTACCATATACTAGGGACTTATAGGTAGGTTAACTTAGCTAATTATAATTAGCCTAATTTGCATATCCATTTTACACAGAGCACAGGCCCTGGGACTGGTTAGCAGTACCCAGGGCACCATCAGAGTCAGGAAAACACCAGCAAAAAGTGGAAAATGGGGGCAAAAAGTTAGGGGGCCTCTGCAATCAGGCTTGTTTTCCCACACCTAGATTTTGGATCTGCACCAGTCCCTCGCGATTTCAAATAACCTTTTTAATGCTATAGATTAAGACCTGTCCACAATTAATCTTTAAAAAATCATATCTCAACTTCTACTGATTGGATGTTTGTCGTTTTGGTCTTGTTTTAATCTGAACAATATTAGCTATGTTTCTAAACTGATGTTGAGTGTTTTTGTGATGTCTTTCACTGTGTTACTGTAAATAAGTGCTGCACAAATGCTTTACACATTGCCGTCTTAGTTAAGCCGGTCTGCTCTGTGCCGAGCAACCGGAGGGAGAGCACAGATTAATTTAGGTTGTGTATCTGTCTCACCCTGACTAGGATTGTGATCTGTACTTGGACAGGGTACATACATCTGCCAACTAGAGACCCAATTTCTAACAGAAATGAAGTAGAATTAAGAACAAAGTTAATAAAGCAGAAGAAACGAGAAGTAATGAGAGAACAAAATAAGTGTTTGCCTGAAGCACGTGAATGGGCTTGGAAGAGAATGGAGTATGGATAACATTAGAGGCAACAGGAAAATAGGAACAGGCAGGAGATGAGGGGGGGGTATTGAGGAAAGGACAAGCAGAGTAAAATGAATATGATTTATAGATAGAATTGAAAAAAGAAAAGATACAATTGGAAGGAGGCAAAGGAACAAAGGAAATGAGATAGCAATAAGGCCCATGATAATTAGAAGATAATAGAAATATTGCTCAGGGACACACCAACTGCTACCCTCACTGAGAGTCCCTTCACCGAGCTTGCCAACCAGGCACACGTATAAACATGTTGAATGATAAATCAGTTGAGTGTCAAGCATTTAACAGTGGAGAATAGAATGCAGCAAATAACTTAAAACTGGTTGTTCGGCTGCTGAATGACTGCATGTGAGATCCTTCTCACTCTCTAGCAGCATCTTCATTATTTACATGTCTCAGAAAAATGCCTTCCTGACAGTGTCTCAGCTGTGAACACACTCTTACTTTTTGAAGTGCTTTTTAATGATGATAGGTAACGAGCACAGTCATGTGTATCTAGGTCTTGGTGAGGCTCTGTGCTATCCGATTATGCTCTAGTTTTAGGGTTAATAAACTGTAAATGTTCACCGTCTAACGGTATACAAGCCCCATTGTCTTCAGAACTAGGCTTGCAGCTCAGAGTGACCAAAGGTAGGTTTCTGTGTCGGCTGGGCAAGGACTTGCCTGTGTTTTGAAAGACAGCAGCATGTCACAGGGTGTTATATATGATGCTATTGACGTCACACCCACTTTCTGATGGGTGGTAAACCCCGTATGCAATATGAGTTACTCAGCATGGCTATACGCATGTCACATTTAGATAGTCCCTCCCCCAGAGCCATTCAATTAAAGAAAAAAAAACACTTTACAAACCTCCTTTCTTAATTTTTCATCCCACCCTCGTTATCAAAATTCTGCTTTATCATTAGGGGATAATCCCTCTAATACGCCTGCCATCATGACAAGGTTGGAGCCGAAGTCTGCCATGTGAGATATGCCACAGCATTTTTGACATATCTTATGTATAACTATATTAGAAATCTAACAGTGTTGTGGGCAAAGGGTTCTCTTTCACTTGGGGTAAATTAAGAGACATTTGTAAATAAAATGAAAAAAATGTAAAAGGTTGAGTTTGAACCCTAGTCAAAACCTTTAATATCCCAAGGTATTCATCACTACACCAATTATTCCTTCACTTTCAATATTTAGCTAAATGTTATATTAACATGCAAATATACAGCAGTCTTTTTTGCATGCTATTCCCTTACATGCCAAAAAATTCACAAGTATTTACCATGTCTTAAACTTAAAATCAAAAAACCATTCCCCTCTTTCACTTTGGTGCTTACCCCATGCATTTATTTTTCTCCCAATCTTTCTTTTTAATTCATTCCAAAAAAATCATATACATTTTTCATTCCTCTAAAACTACAATTCCTCCCTTGCTTTCATTGTCCCACTAGATCCATCTTTTCAGCTTCTCCCAGCATCAGATTAAGTTTTCCTAAATAACAAAATCAAAAAACATTCTAAAGCACTTTAAATACAGCAGTATGAGGTTACAATGTCTCCGCTTTTACATGTCAAGAGTGTAAGCCACAAAAAAGCTATTAATTTCCTCATGTGTGCTATGGAATTTGATAGGTAGATATTTGCAATCATTTAAGAAAAGCTAATTAAAGACGTTCCACAGGTCAGTCTAGAACCCCAGACAATAATCAAACCCTTTGCTGAGGCAGCTTTTTATGTCCTGTATTTATTCCAATTGATCTTACATCCAATAACCCATCTGTAGTCCTTTTTCTATTTCAGGTATTTTTAACAATCTGTTTATAGCCCTCCTAATGCCATGTGACATAGGTTTAGCTCCAATTATTCTGTGAGACTATTTTGAAGTATATTATGTGAAGGTGGATTCTTCTACATCATCAACTATCCTCTTCTATCGCCCAAGTATTGAAGAGCTGCACTTGTCAGGTGTATCACTCATACTGGCAGAATTGGTGACAGAAACAGAACACTGAGATTTCCACTCTACATTTGGCCATTGAGACAAGGTAGGTAGAAGCTTAGGCCAGGATCAGGGGCACTGGGCTCCTCTAAACTACTGTCCAAAACCTTTCAAATGCCCATGTAGTTTCAGTGTGGCCTGTCAATGCTGTATGTGTGAGCCCTTCAAAGAAACCTTATACAAATACTGAAATGGGCTTGACCAGTGCTCAACTTAAGTCTGCGGCTGCAGGCAGGGCACACAACCATTATTTTTTGGGCGGGTTGGGGCAGGAAATTATTGTTAATTAGACCATGCCTTAGAAAGAAAGATGAAAAACAAGGAAGTAAGAGAAAGATTGGAAAAACAGTGATAAGTATAGTAAGAGGGAATGGAAATAAACCTGCAAGAGGGAGATTAAGAAGCACGGAGTGTATGGTGGTGGATGAAACAGACATGATTTGCCTTCAGCAAAATCACTACAGGATTATGGAAAGCACTGGCATTCTAATTTTCTTTTAGCTAACAAGCATACAGATGATAAAATGTCAGTGCTCAGTCAGTATAATAAAGTAGGACTGCTGAACACATTTGGCATTTACTTCACCCACATGGATAGTGATATTTGCAAATGTACAGAAACACCTCAGAATGATGTAGCAACAACACTGGTGGAAGGATAAGCGAACTTCGAGAATCAGACAACTGTCACTGGGGCAATGAGTGATAGAGGATAAGCAGCCCTGTAAAAAGCAAGTGTTCTGTAATAAACTGCCCTTATACAAAACTTTATGGTATATCATAATGTGATGAATGGAACAGAAGTAGTTAGGTAAATTTAGTACCTTAAGATGACACTGCAGTTTATGGGCACAGGTTTGCTAATCATTGTTATTCTTTCAAATCCTTGATAAATTGTTTAGAATACCATAGAATATAGTAATGATTTCATGCAGGTGACATTCACCCAATATTTGGATTCCACTTTTTAACACTTGTTTAGCTTGGCTGGATAGTTAGCGGTGACTCTGATTGCTGTCAACAGATTGATGTGACTGGTTGCATGGTACCCTTCATGCTGAAGCTTGAAATATTATAGCAGCTCATACAGGTTCCCATGAATCCTGCCTTGTTTCTTTCTCAAAACCAACTGTTTTGTAATATACAGAATATTGTTAACATAAATGTGTTTCGGACATTGGTGTCTTTGTATTTCTGCTCTGCAACCAAACAACCCTGAAGAAGGGCACTGGATTGAGACTGAAATGCACTGGGGTGTTATAATATAGTGATTACGGACATTGGATTAATTATTAAATTACAAAGATGCATGTATTCAAAGAAATATCAACAAAAGGTGTGAAGCGAGTCATTGGTTGATAATCTTGAAGTTACTAAATAATAAAGAGTCACAACCATGAGTAAAGCTTGCTTAACCAGTGATCTCGCATTTGTTTAAAAATGTGGGAAATTCCAGAACAGAAGGCATGGGGATGGGTAACAGAAGAGAAAAGTTTGCAATGCCATCTGTTTACTTTGAAGAAACTGGTCAAACAAGAAATACTGAAATGGTGGGAAAGTAAATCTTTGAAAAAGTATGTGGAAATTGGGAGAATCCCACTTGGACTGAGAATCACAATGACACCCAGTTATAAAAGCTCAAGCCCTGAGCTAATCAAAGGATGGGTGTGTTGCATCTACTAGCCAAATATGCAGATAAGGCTAATATCTTAAAAGAAATGGATCAGATTGACGAAATCATTGTCAAGGATGAAAATATCATGCAAGTCACCAAAATCAGGAAAGAAATGCAAGAAAGATTGATAAAATACTAGGATGACAAAATTAAAAATGGCAAGAAAATTTGAGAGACACCATGAAAGGGCCAGATTTACACATTCACTAAGCCATTTGACAGTCTTAGAAAGCAAAGACTCAATGAACAAAACTGGGAAAGACAAGAGGCATCTATGAGTGGTTAGCTCAGATGTTCAGTGCACCTACCAAGGCCAAGCCTCAGGTGGAGAACAACAACCCTCTATCTCAAATGAGTTTAATTTTTTAATGCTGGCCAGGAAAACAGATCACAAACTGGGGAAAGGCAAAAGAAAAATAAGCACAAAAGGAAACAGAGGAGCGGGGGCCAGGGGAAGCAACAGTACAGAATGATCCGTTACAGGGAGCATGAGGAGCAGAAACAAATAAGAAAGAACACTAATACAGTAATAAACCTAATAGTAATAATGCTGTCTGAAGCAGAAACCTAGTTATTAGCATTGGGAATTCCCTTTTGTCAACTTTTGTAAAAATGATGTGCATTAACTAGAAAATTTAAACTAATAAAATCAAAATCGCATGAAGAACGAATACTAAAGGGGATAAAAACAATAAGATCCTATAGCGGCACTTCTACACTCAGTAACTTACTAGTGGAAGATGTTGATTTAATACAGGAGCTAACTGCCATGGAGAAGGGTTGTAGGGACCCCGAATAGTCCAAAACTGAAGTTTGTAGCTTACCGGAATTGATAGGTCTTGATATAATCGGCAGGTGGTGACTCACATTTCAGGCCCAAATACTCTTTTTCCCTCTGATAATCAGAGATACCATAACATGTTTCTCAGGCTGTAATCAGTAATGCCAGGCCCCTCCAGGAATGTAACAAAACACAGGGGTACCAAGAGAGGGAGAAATCAATACGCTTATTTCAAAATTATCAAATATTTATTGAGTTGTGAGGAATGCTGACAAAGGTGGTAACAGTTTTGTGGCCTAGGGGGTATGTGCCTTAAAGAAGCTTATCGCCATCTCAAGGATTCCATATGCTACATGGCTGTTTACATGTATACTAAATTAGAATATAATGCAGAATTGAGAGGTTGGCATGAGAAATAACTGCTAACTGACAATGAGTGGAAGTTTCTGAAGAATGCCTTCCTGAACTTACCCATTTTTCACCCCATACAAAAAACAAAAATACAAATCCAATTATACCACCTAGAAGATCCTTTATATCAGGCTAAGATGGTTTGTTAGAAAACACCTCCAAAAATACAGACTTATTTAAGGCTCTTTGTAGTTGAGGCTTTGTCTTATTACTTAAACAATTCAGATGTCTTACAGAGGATTGTTGATATAGAAAGGGGATAAAGCATGTTATTGGTGACACTAGATGTCATATCCCTCTATCCAAGAATAAGACATGCTTTTGGGTTACAAGCAGTAAGAAATTTCCTAACAGACAGACTTATTAGGTTTTACAATCAATATGACAAGGCGCTCAAAATGGAGATTTAAGAAAATTGTTGTTTGATGGAGAACTGTTTGAGGAACAATAAGGGACAGCAATGGGCACCTGCTTTGCCCCACTAAAAAATATTGTTATACCAAATGTATATGCTTGTTTTCCATTGGGACAGATTTATTTGATCAGGCTGGAAATCAATTATTAAAATGATGGTATCATTGAAATACAGATCATCATGAAGAAAAGCTCTATCTTTTTAATTAGAAACCACTTAGGAAGAGAAGTGGGAGTAAATTACTTTTCAGTTTCCTAATCTTCACCTATGTAATGAATTGCTAAGATGGTGACTACATGCCTAACACAGAGTTTGACAAAGCAAAAAAAAACGGCCAAGTTTAGACCAGAAGCAAGAGGGCTTGAGCCAGGCTTCTAATATTCCACAAGTGTCACCCTCTAAGGGAATCGATAGAGCACTGGGAAGGGAAGCTCACTACTACAATCTGAATGAGGGAAGAAGGATGGATGGAAAAAGAGTGTAAGGAAGAAGAGATAAAGAGTAAAAAAACACCACTGCTATGGACCCTCCTCTGTGTAATGTCAACAGGTGAATGGCACTGGCAGGATGGAATGTGCTTTCCAGCAGCAGGTTACAATCTTTAAAGAACATAATATAGATTTCAGTAGTGGTTCAATATGAAGGACGACCATCAGTTCTCACGACATTAGATTTACCACAAGCTCCGAGGATGTTATTAGCGCACACACTACCAAAGTACCATTCTGGACCACCGAAGGCTGCAGAGTGACACTGAAGGTAAATCCCAGATGGAACAAACAATGGGATTAACAATCATCTAAATAAATGAACATACAAAAGGCAGGAAGAACAGATCAAAGCTGTGTGACCACTCATGGTTAACTAACAGAAAGGCAAGAACCTTGCACTAAAGATTATTGTGAAGAATCAATTAACTCCAGCTGCTTGTTTGCACAGTTATTTGGCAGCACCTTCTTCGTTCTGTGGCCTGGGAAAGGAACCTTGATTGGTCATTATGCTCTGCTAATTTCTATTCCTCAGCACCAGTAACCACATTCCCTGTTCTTTGTCTTTGTATTTAGGCTTACCTTGTTGTAACTCCCTGACTCCTTATAAAGTCGAAAGGTAAGTTTGTAAGGCCCCTACCTTTCCAAAAGTCGATGTTACCATCCAACAAGGGGCCAAGAGGTTAGGGTGATCTTCATCCTACCCTACTGAATAGAAGATGAACATCGCTCATTTTCCATACCTCTGTCTGCCGTATGATACATGGTGGGTATGTGTAAGCGAAATTAATTAGAGCCTAGATGAGCAGGGAGCAAATGCCCTGTATTGTAGCCATATTTTTCAAGACACAAGCTCATGCTTTGGGAGATTGTGTCTTGAAAACAAAAAAATAATGAAAAGAGGGTGCTTTTAACATGACGCCAATTGTGAGAACTTCACTGTTGTGAATAGTAGTATCATTGGGGTCACTCCCTCCCCTGCAGTGATATCCCCATCAGGCAGGAAAGTATCTCTCAGTATGGTAAATATTTCTTCAGCAAGGTGATAGAGGCTACAGCCTCTAGATCCCTAGCAAACTCGTGGACCATCTATCCATCTAAAATAGCATGACAATCTTACTCGATTTTGAATGTATAACAATAGTTACTGTTTACTTGCCAAGATGGTGCTCTAGCTTGACAAATCAGGCTGGTCTTACTTTTTATCTTTGCTTTTTTCACTTCTGTTTTACTTTGTATTTCAGTCACTTTAAAAATGGCTGTCCACATCATGACCAAGACGCTGTGCACCAAAACAGTTTTTTTCCTCCACCAAGGTTGAAATAAAGACTTTTTGCACCTTCATTGCCTGGGAGTGCTGTACTATTTTCTGTATCTACAGAGAAGTGTTTGTTTACTGCACCAGGCATGGCATGTGAGCACCACTAATGCTTTGGAGCCACTAGACATAAGCTGTTACTTGGAAGTCGATTGAACACTGGTGAGCCACCCACACGATCCTTTCCCACAGGTAAGAGGGACGTAGAAGGGCTGGAGGGTGCTTACGATGCTCAAGTATTGTACCCTGAGTGAAGTGTGCATTCACAGACCAACCCATTAGCAAGTCAGGCCGGTCAGTGAGGAGAGCTCTGCTGAGACAGTTGAGGGCAGTTTGAGAGAACTCTTGATACTGTGGTAGAGAAGGAGATTGTAGCTCAGCAGAGAGTGGTGGGCACTTTATTTTTGGGCAATACTACTCAAAATGGAAGAGGTGAACCCTCCAATGGAGGGCAACTCACTAAGGACAGTGGTAATGTGCAGACTCTACTGTATAAGCTAGAGACTAACAGTATCACAACTATTTGAGTTGTGGGAAGTGGAATCACTGAAAAGTATGTGGCAGTGGGGAGGATACACTGTGCTCAGAATCATAAAACCCAGCTACAAGAACCAGAACCCGAATTTGATAGAAGAATGGGTGGAATTCAATTCCCATAGTTCCGTGAATATGAGAGTGCTCAAAATATGCAGAGACTGAAAGAGAAGTATATATGATACAAATCAGGTAAATTAACGAAAGTTGAGTAAGTAAGAGCACAAGGCGTGAATGAGCCTATTTAGACAATACCCTAAAACAAGAATGGTGAGGAAACCATCAAACTTAAAAAAGCACAGAAATGTCAGCGTGACAAACAAGACTATGAAAGAGGACAGCTTCGTGAAATGCTTTGAGAGCACGCAACGGCAGTGCCTGGCCTGTTCCGAGGACCCATAAAGTAAAATGGGGAGATAGGGCCATCTCAACAGCAGCCGCTAAACTATGGAACTCCTTTCCAAATGAGATTAGAGCAATCCCATCTTTGCTACGTCTTGAGTTGCTTACGAAATGGAAGCATTCTTCCCTTTAGATCTAGGATAGCTTTGGCTCCATTACCCTCGTAGCACTTAGATACCTGAGAGGCCTGCTCCTTTCATATACTAGCATTAGGACTGCCCTTGTTTATGTTTTGAGTGGTAGTGTCGTAGTTTGGACTCTTGCTCTAGGCAACACTGCTGGTTAAAGGATGACAGTACTTTCTAATCTGAAAGGGGTAACCAGGTCATATGTGGTATGGCCAGAATGGTAATAGGAAATCCTGCTTATTGGTGAGGTTGGATTTGATTTTACTATTTTAGAAATGCCACTTTTAGCAAGTGATCATTTCTCTGCATTAAAACCATCTGTGCCCTACAGCCAGAGTCTAAACAATGTCTGGTCTGTCCTGGTTGACAGTTCCCTTGCATATTCCACCCAGACAACCACAAATAGAGGGCCTCAGTCCCATCTCCATACTGAATGGGTCTTTTTGGGCTGGAAGGGTGGAGGGCCTGTCACTTACATTTCAAAGGCTAGTGGCCTGCCCTCACCCAAAGGACTGATAACCCCCAACAGGGACCCTGGCTGAGAGAACTGGGCTGAAAAGGGAACTTCTGTACTTCAGAACCACTCTTTGAAGTCTCCCCCACTTCAAAGCGCCTACCTTGCAATGGAAAATTAGATGCATTGCCTACTGGATCGATGCAGCGCCTGTGCCTTCTTCCAGCGCATCAAAGATTTTCAACGCATCGTCCTGGGTGTCAAAGTATCAACGCAATTGCAGTGAGGAATCAAGACTAAGTGCAGAAGTGCGAAAAATGACGTAAGCCCTTTGCAGTGTGGAAAGAAATGGCGCATCGTCTGTGCTGAGTCAGAAATTTCGACACAACACCCTATTTTTCCACACATCTCCTCTGTAGTCTCTGTGCGTCGTTATTTTTGACACATCTCAGATACTGTGAAAAAACAAAGAGACAGCTGTTTATTTTTAAGGATTGAGACTCTTTTAAACATTTTAATACTGATATTTCAACTTTTGCTCATCAGATCTTTGTTGTATTGACCTTATAGGTGATATTTATCTGAATAACATTTCTGTAAACCTGTGTGGTGTGTTTTTGTGGTGCTTTCACTGTGTTACTGAATGATTTATTACACAAATACTTTACACATTGCTTTCTAAGTTAGGCCTGACTGCTCTGTGTCAAGCTACCAGAGAGTGGGCTCAGGACAATTTGGATTGTGTTGTGACTTACCCTGAATAGGATTGGGGTCCCTACTTGGACAAGGGTGTATACCTCTGTCAACTAGAGACCCCATTTCTAAAATTGGTGGTCAGCGGTGAGGATAAGACTTGTGTTTGTGCAGTGCCATACAATAGCTACGTGTACACTACTCACCCACAGTCAAAGATCATGTTTTGATTTGTTTCTTTTTCCTATAAATTTCTTTGCTTGACATATTCTAATCTAATCCTATAAAACATCTCTCTGGCTGGGTCCACAAGTGGAGCTGGAGAGTTTGGCCTAGTCAAGCTGGAGACATATACCGTCAACCAGCTGAAGGGTTTCTGCAAGGGATGGGGGTACCTACCCATGGAGCCTCCAAGAAGCAGTACCACCAAAAGGTGCTGAGGCCTGGCAGAGGCCAGCTCACAAGAGCATGTTGAGTTGGGAGAGCCAGGGGATGGCTCTCCGCAGGATTTACCAGTAGTAGATGGCTCTCCAGAGGATTACCAGCAGTAGTGGAGGGATGACAATCCTGATTTTGTTCCTCCTGCAAGACCGGGAAGCAGTATCTCCAATTATTGCCCAACCGCAGAGGAAAGGAGGGTGGAAAGAGAATTCCAACTACAGTTGGCAAGATTAAAAATAGAGGCAGAGGAGAGCTGAGGCTGAGAGAGCCTTGGCAGAAAAGGAACTGATCTTGGCTCACAAACTGAGTCTGAAAGAGCTGGAGCTCAAGTCTAGGCAGTATGAGTCCAGCAGTGATGGCGTCAGCATACATACAGGCCATGTTAGAGACAAGAAGGTTCGTATAACCAAGGATGTGGTGCCAAGTTATGTGGTGGGAGATGACACTGACAAGTGAATTTCTGCTTATGAAGTTGCACTAAGGGCTCATGGGGTTCCTGAAGAGCAATGGGGGAGGAATGCTTGTGAAAACATGTGCCAACACTTGGGAGGGACAATTCTCACATTAGAGGTTGGGGACCAAACCAAGTATACCCCTATGAAGGCCATTTTAATTGCCAAATTTAGACTGATCCCTGAAAGGTATTGCCAGAGATTCAGGGACAGTAACAAGCTCCCCAACCAAACCTGGTAGACTTTATTGATTTTTCGAGTAAAGCACTGAATGGCTGGGTACGGGGAAGCAAAGTCAGTGATTATGTTGGGTTATACAGTTTAATCCTGGGGGAGCATATGCTAAGTATTTACAGAGATGCAACATCACCTAGTTGACAGTATGCTGACTGATCCCAAGAAGGCTGCTGAGAAGGCAGACATCTTGGGTAGCACCAAAGTATCCACAAAGGTATCGGGGAGGGGGAACACCCACAAAGGTGGTCAGGATCCTCAACAGAAGAAAAAGGGAGGAGAAAGCCTTTAAGATAAGGAGTTCCCAAAAGGCCCCCAAAATAATTTTCAAGGGAATAATGGTAACCAGTCCCAATTTGATTCTAAAAAGAAAGGATTCCTTGACCGTTAGACAGGGAGGTTTTGTGCCCCAATGCATAGAGTGCTCTAAGTATGGTCATATGGTCACTCAAAGGGTGACTCCAGATGTCCAAAGAGGACACAGGCTCCCACTGGAGGGCAGACACCTGGACTGGCTAGAGTAGTGCTAGGGGAGGAGGAAGTCCTAGATAGTTTTGGGGAACAGACAGAGGTAACCCTAATGTCCCTGGGAGATGAAGAAATGGTGCCAAAAGCCCAGATGCCTGCCAATACTTGCAAGTATAGGAAGTGGGTCACCATTAATGGGCAAAAGGTGGAGTTTCTGTGTGACACATGAGCCAGCATGACTACAGTCAAGGGTCAGATTGCCCTAGCAGAGCAGGTCCTACCGAACACATTCCACTAAGTCATAGTCGCAGACAATTGTGAGAGCCACCTACTGGTAGCTCTGGATCTCTGAGTGGTGGGGGGTGGGGGAGGGGGTAGAGGGGGAGCTCTGGTACTGTGAAAGTAGCTGTGAGTCCTGCCATGCCTTAGATTGACTGTTAGGCAATGACCTTGAGCCCACTCCCTGGAGGGAGGTAGAGATCAGGTCTCACTTGGAGTTGATGGGATTGCCTGAGTGGGTCTGCATGACCCTAAGGTCCATGCCTGCCCAGGAGGGAAGTCAAGGGCATTAGGAGCCTGGAAGAATGGCCCAGACAGCAGCAAACGAGAGGGGCGAGTGACATGGGAAACCGGTCCCAGAAGTTCCAGTGGTGGTTGACGGGGTCTCTTAGGAGAAGGCCCCTGAGCCAACCGGGAAAGACATTGCTGCCCTGGGTGACTTACCTGAGCTTGCTGCTGGCAAGTTGAGGGTGGGCCAAACAGGGAAGAATTCTGCAAGGTGCAGAAATAGTGCCCCACTCTTGAGGGTTTGAGGCAACAGCCCTCAGCCCAAGCAGCAGTGAAGCCTCTGGGGATCACCTTATCTATTGGGAGAATAATCTCCTTTACAGTGAGCCTAAGGTACCAGAGACTAGGCGCAGCACATGCGCTGGTGGTCCCCCAGTGTTACCAGGCCTTCCTACTGTGCCTGGCTCATGACATACCCCTGGCAGGATATTTAGGGCAAGACAAGACCATTGCCAAGGTTGTCATCCACTTTTTTGGCCCCAAATGCAGACAGCCTCAGATATCGCACCTGCCAGGCCAGTGGAAATACAGGGAAAATGCTAAAGGTCCTCCTGATTCTACTCCCCATCATTGGCACCCCCTTTGAAAGTGTGTGCATCAATGTCATTCGTCCCTTGGAGCCCAAGACTGCCCTTGGCAACAGGTTTATCCAGCTTTTGGCGGACCATGCATCCGCTACCCAGAGGCAATCCCTCTGAGGACAGTGACAGCACTGGTGGTGACCAGAACTCTGATGAGGATCTTTATCTTGTTGGGGAACCCTACATGGGTAATGTCTGACAGAGGCACTAACTTCATGTCTCCATACATACAGCCCATGTGGGATGCATGTGTGGTCACCTACAATTTCACCACATCCTATCATCCTCAATCCAATCATCTCATTGAGATTCAACAAGACCTTGAAGGGAATCATCAGAGGCCTGCCTGAGGCCATGAGGCATAAGTGGGACGTCCTCTTGCTATGCCATCTTTTTGCTTATAGAGAGGTATCTGTGAAGGGGGTAGGGTTCAATCCCTTTGAGCTTCTCTATGGGTACCCTGTTAGGGTACCCCTATGCCCTGTGAAAGAGGGTTGGGAGAAAGCTCCCATGAAACCTCACCAAGATGAGGTCAGCTACATGTTGGCCCTCTTCAACCAGATGCACCACTTCTGGAAGAAGGCCAAGAGCAACCTCGAGGCCAGTCATGACGTTATGAAGCACTGGTATGACCAGAAGGCCACCCTGGTGGAATTTCAGCCTGGAGACAAAGTATGGGTGATGGAGCCAGTAGAACTTAGAGTGTTCCAGGACTGCTGGAATTGCCAATATGAGATAAAGGAGCATAAAGGGGATGCCACTTAGTGGACCGCCAGCCCCCTAGGAACCACCTAAGGATGCACGATGTGAATAGACTGAAGCCTCATTTTGAGAGGACTGAAGTCAACATGCTTCTGGTGACAGATGAGTGTGTGGAGGAAGAGCATGAACCTCTCCCAGACCTCCCCTCTGCCCAAGAAGGTGATAGGTCAGTGGAGGGTATCAATCTTTCCAATTCCCTGACCCTGGACCAGTGAGGGGACAGCTACCTGCTGCTGGAGCAGCACTCCTCCCTGTTGTCCCTCACTCCTGGAATCTCACTCTTATATGTCCATTGCATTGACACAGGAGACAATCCCCTGTAAAGAATAACATTTACAGGTTGTCAGACAGGGTGAAGGCCAGTATCAAGGATGAAGTTGCCAAGATGCTAACTCTAGGGGTAATTGAGAAATCCACCAGTCCCTGTTCCAGCCCTGTGGTGCTGGGACCAAAGGCTGCTCCAACCGCTGACAAGCCAGAAGTTAGGCTCTGCGTGGATTACCAGGGTCTCAATTCAGTCACTAAAACTGTTGCTCACCCCATCCCCAGGCTGATAAGCTCACAGACAGGCTAGGCGCTGCCAAATTCTTCAGTACCATTGATCTCACATCAAGGTACTGGCAGATCACCTTGACATCTGCATACTGAATGGATCTTCCTGGGCTGAAAGGGTGGAGGGCCTGACACTTACATTTCCAAGGCTAGTGGCCTGCCCTCACCCAAAGGACTGATAACCCTCCCACAGGGCCCCTTGCAGACAGAAATGAGCTGAAAGGGGAACTTGTGCCCTTCAAAACCACTCTTTGAAGTCTTCCCTCATTTCAAAGGCACTTTTGGGTATATAAACTGGACCCCACCAACTTAGACACTTCTGGACCTAGGCCTGCACCCTGTCAAGAGGAACTGCCTGGCTGCCCATCTGGAATACTTTGCTGGAAAGGACTGCTGCCTTGCTGGCCTCTGATTTTGCAGGGAGGACTCTGGATTGGGGTTGCCTCCTGTTTTCGAAGTCTCAGGGCCAACAAAGGCTTCATCCCTTCAAGAAACTCTTTATGCGTTGAAAATCGATGCAACTCCTGCAGAAATCGATGCAATGCCTCCATTGAGGTCGAGAAATCACTGCACAGCTGACCGGAACAACGCAGCCCCGACTAGAAATTCGACACAGCACCTTACCTTGTGACAGAAAATTCGATGTATCGCCTACTGGATCAATGCATCGCCTGTGCCTTCTATCAGCGCGTCAAGTTGAAAATGGTAGTCAATGTCGTGACCAAGAAACTGTGTGCCAAAACACGTTGATAATATTCTCTCTGCCGAGGTTGAAATAAAGACTTTTTGCACCTTCATTGCCATTGACAGAGCACTTTACAACTGTAATGTGCTTAAGGATTTTGCAGCATGGAGGACTAAACTAGTTGGCAAAGACAATTTCAATTACTAAGCAAAAGGCCTACATTACAAAGCACATTGATTAGCAGCAATATATTCATCCATTTTTTTCTGGAAACTTTGTGAAATTTGCAAATTACGTTAGAACTTTGACTAATTCAGAATTATGTAGCAAATGCAGTAGATACTGAATCTCATAAATCCACTATCCTTATCATATTCCATATTTTCAAAAGTTTATTCATTAAAGTTAAACAAAACCTTAACACTTTAATTCAAATCAGGGTCAATTGCTAGTCACACTTTGAAGAAAACATGCTTCTCACGCCAACTCTTGCAAAATAAACATTAAATAAAAATGCAAAAGGGGAATATGCTAAAAATAGTCCTATTTTGACATCACAAGGTTCTGATATTTAAAACACACTCTGCCATCGTTCTCATGGTTTATGCCACCAGAACCCCAAGGATTCCTATGTATATGTATAACAATTGTTGAGTGTGGAAGGGTGGCATGACTCATGACAGGTGAAGCCTAAGTTGTTTATTAAAACCCAACCCCTAAAAAAAAATTGTAACATAGCATTAAACTGTGTGCATGAGCATATACAGTTAATGTCATGCCCTTTTTATGTGTATGTTTGACAAAAAGTTATTAAAGCTAAAACAGGATGCAAGTGATTACATTTGAGGCCTCCTGACACAATGGTCCCCCCCCCCCGCCCAGTGAAGTTTGCTATGCAATCTATAAGGCAGTAGATATTTTGTCCTCTATTTTAATTGTACATATATATATATATAAATATATATATACACACACACAAATCAGGCTTACTACCCCTGATGAGGCGTTGAAGTGATTTTCAGGGAGTAGCACACTACTCCGGAACCCAAGAGAAATTAGTGGTGTATTAGTGTAGGGAAATAGGAGTTCAATATTAGTATGAGTTAATTTGAACGGAGGATATGTGAGTTTGTTAGTTGGATTTACTAGAGTATTGGAAGGATAGAGGGAAGATTCCAAAAGTGTTAATTGGGAGTGTATAGTAATAGGAGGAGGCTTGGGATGAGTAAATGAGAGATGGAGGAGGGAAGAGTCTGTGGAAAGGGTTTAGGGAGATCATAGTAGTGGAAAGGGTTTTGGATTATCCAAAGGTGAGATAAATGAGGGAGAATTTTGCAGGGTTGTTTCGGAGATCATAATAGTAAATTGAAGGTTGGTGTGAGCTAGATGCAGTAGAGAAGGGAAAAGCTAAGGCAGGGTTATTTTGGAGATCAAAGTAGTAAAATGAGATTGGGAGGAGTCGGAGTAGGGATCGAGGATAGATTGATAGGGACATGGGGTGAGGGGGAGACAGAGTAAAGCTTACAAGAGTAAAAAAAAAAAAAAAAAAGATTTATTTATTATTTGTTAATTGTATTTTTTTTTATTTTTCTCTAGTACAGTAGGACTAAAGTAATAAATAGATAGGTAAATACATAGTAAGGGAATATATATGTGTAAGGAATATAATAGGTATAATATAATATGTAAAACTGTATTGTATAAACAGACTTTCAAGATTTGCAATATTTGATATTAATTTATAAGTGTACTTTTCTAACATTCATTTATCGTTCCTCAATTTTTCAATAGTGAAATACTTGCTGATAAGATAGTTAAGATGGCATTTGCTCATTGTAATATATAAAAATAAAAAAAAAGAAAGCAGGGATTCATAAGTATCTAACATAACAACTTATCCAGGAGCTATGCAATGACCTATGAACATGTTAAGCATAGAATAATATTAATATATATATATATATATATATATATATATACATATACATACACACACACATATACACATACATTTAACTTGAGTAAATATACATTTGTTATAGTCAGTGAACTGCTCTGCCTCCTCGTAGCTCCACCGACAAGTACAGCCCTTCGTTCCTCTGAACTCTGACCTCTGTCAGGAGTCGAAGGCCCTCATTCACCTGCAGGCTTCTTCCTGCACCTCATCCCTGGTGTCTAGTGGGAGAGTTCTGCTCTTCTACTAGGCTGCCCTCTGTCTCTCTTCTCCTTTTTCATTCTTTTGCCTCTGTTTCCCTCTCTCTGTGCTTTTCCTTCTGTGTTGTCTCTTTTGTGTTTCTTTTGTATTTCACTTTCTGTGTTTCATTCTCTCCCTCTCCTCCCTTACGGACCCGCCAACCTTCTCTTTCTTTGCTGTATTACCATGGCTGCTGCCCTGCAGCCCTGCCCCCCTTTTTTTCATGCCTTTGTCCACCCCTGAGAACAAAAAATGTGTGGCAGCTCTCACTCAAAAGAAATATCAACCCACAGATTGTTAAGGATACAACAGTCCACATACAATATGTTTTTGATATATATATTTATTAAAAAATCTGATCGAAATGATATTAATATGACTTGACAGTTTGAATACAACCAAAATGAAAATTCGCACAGAATTGTAAACAACAGTGATACAATTAGTGCGGCTTGATTATACAAATCCAGCCCATTTCAAACTTATTTTCAGCCTACAGTCATTAGCAGCCAACACGTGTTTCGTCTAGGGAAGTCTCCTTTTGAATTCCCGTACGACTTCTTCAGGGCTACAATTTATAAACACAAAGTAAAACATAAGAACCAAAATGCTCCAACTTAGATATGTCAAAATTGTGAAAGGGGAACCCACTAAAAAAATCACCAAAGATTCTGTCAAAGGCTAAGGTGACCACATGCAACAAATAGTGATCAAACGACATGCACCATACAAGTAAGATCCTTCCAAAGTGCTCTTTATACCTTCCACCATCAAAACGTTAGTGTTTGATTTATACTAAGGGAAAGACCACAGTGGCAACACGAAAAACAACCCTAATGGTCCAGAATTCAATTCCGAATAAAAGACAAAAGATTTAACAATTACCTCGTATTTACACCATTCTCCAAAATTATGACCTTAGTCGAACCTTATTAATGTTAAGGGCCATATGCAAATCCTCTGACACAAAGGATAAAGAGAGAAAGAAAAAGAAAGAAAGAGGCCAAGTGACCTATTAAAGTAGGCCTTGATTTGAAAGAAGCAACTGAAAAAAACTATAAAATCTTAGAGAGTGTTCTTTCCAATTTTCAGGAGGAAATTACACAAAGAAAAGCTCGCAAACTCAAGTAATCTTTTTCATCACGTTTAACAGGTAGGGTTTTTACTTTTTCCAGCAAATATGACCATTTAGTTAATGTTAATCTAACTCCCAGAAAAACCAGTTTGTCTAATATTTCTGACTCAACTTCTATTAGTACTCCGGCCACCAGTGATAGTGAATTGGAATGTGCAGCAAGTACATCAGATGTTGGACGTAATATTACTGGGGAAAATAGCAGTAATTTTTTACAGGAACTAATGAGAATGAAACGGGGCAAGTTTGTCCAAACCAAATTCACAAGAAAACAAGGAGAGGAAGCAGGGGCTCGAGAGATAAATCCAAAAGCCCGGGAGGGTGTCATGACGAGGTCCCGAGACAGGTGGGTGCAGACAAAGTAGAGTCTTCATCTATCAATATCATTAATCTTTTGAAAGTCCAATTAACTATAGGATGTGAAAGCCTTCTTTCTAGAGGACTCAATTTTTGCCCCAAATCTTTTGGGGATCCATGTAGATCTAAGATTGATCTTTTCAAGTTTGTTCGCAAACTCAAACTTTTAAAATATTTTCATCTACATCCAGTGGAGAGCCCTACAACAAATAAGGCCACCTCTCCTTTGAGCAGCTTATCCATTGAAGAGGTACATGATACAGCTCTAATTTTGTCTCTAGCTGAAAAAGATCAGGATCCAGAGACTTTATCAAATATATTACGAAACTTAGACATTGATTCTTACGGAAGTACCCCGAGTGGGCTCAAGAGGAAATCATGTTGGACACCAAGATCTTGGAGTTTAAACTGTTTAGACAGATTTTTTGAGTTGGTCTGCCAAGAATATGACAAATACATAGCCAAAAACAATTGTAGGCATTTTTCTAAGAATCTGAACTCAGAGTACTCAAACAAGAGAATGAAGTTATCATCAGACAAGCAGATAAAGGATGGAATGTGGTTCTCATGAAAACGAGTGACTATGATAGTGAGGTGTTATCACAACTACAGGATGTAACGTGTTATGAGAAAGTGCAGGGTAATCCAATACCTAACCTAACGTGTGTAATCAATCTGAGCTTGCGTGTTTGGATGGATAAGGGTTTACTTAATAAGGATGAATATCTCTATCTAAAGGTGGAGCAACCTAGATATCCATGCATGTACACTTTACCCAAGATACACAAGGGTTTACCTTTTCCACCTGGTAGACCAATTGTGTCTGGTATTTCAGGTCCTACTGAGAGGCTCTCAGAATTTGTAGATTGCTTCCTGCAACCGATAGTGTATAATTTACCCTCATTTATAAAGGACACTACACATATCTTGAGCCTATTGAATGGGACCATAAAATGCTGCTAGTGACATTGGATGTGGTTTCCCTATATACGTGTATCAATCATGAATCGGGAAAAGAAGCCGTTAGGTTTTTTCTCAACAGAAGGTCAGCCAGCCTTTGGGCGCATACAGTTATGCTAATTGAAATGATTGATATTATTCTCACTAACAATTACTTTCTGTTCAATAATACCTGGTTCTTACAGACGCAAGGTGTGGCCATGGGTTCTAAATTTTCCCCCTCCTATGCAAATCTCTTCATGGGATGGTTTGAACATAAATGGGTTTGGGGTCTTTTATCTGCCCAGTGGCAGTCACATATCTTGTTCTGGGAAAGGTACATAGATGATTGCTTTCTAATCTGGACTGGTGGAGAACAGAAATTGTTTGAATTCTGTGGTTTTTTGAACTCTAATAACATGAACTTTAAATTTACTTATCAATATAGTGCAGTAAGCATTGAATTCTTGGATGTGGAGATCTTTGTTGCACAGGGTAAAATCCAGAGCAAACTTTTTCGCAAATCTACGGCGTGTAACGCTATTTTACATGTGAGTAGCTCGCATCCCAGACACCAAATTGCTTCAATTCCCTTTGCTGAATTGGTGAGAGCAAGACGTAACTGTAGCCAGGATGAGGATTTCCGACAACAGGTGGAGGATATGGGTAGGAGTTTTGTTACACGGGGTTACTCTAAGAAGGTAGTGAGGAGAGCCCAGTATAGAGCCTTATGTCTCACCAGAGGGGAGACTTTGAAAACTAAAGAACGCCAAGCGGTTCTGGACGTGTCAAGTAAGACAAGGTTTATAACTAGTTACAATGATGCATCACTGATTCTTGAGAAATGTATGAGGAAACATTGGAACATTTTACTACAGGATGAGTCTTTAAGGAAATTACTACCTGACAGATTCTCAACAACTTATCGACGAGGTAGAAATTTAAAGAGTATTTTATGTCCCAGTTTGTCTATCAGCTTGACTAAAAAAACATGGCTCTCTACACAACTCATTGTATTTTTTAAATGTGGTTGCTGTGGGGTATGCCACTGGGCATGCCATAATATTGGTGAATTCTCAGAGGGGGACAGAAAATACACTATTAGTACTCTGATCAACTGCAATACTACTTTTGTTGTGTATAATATACGCTGTAGATGTCAGAAGATTTATGTGGGAAGCATAATACGCCAATTTAAAATTAGGATTGGGGAGCATGTTCGAGCAATGAACAGCAATGATGTTAGATATCCCTTGGTGGCACATATTGTTGATTGTATCTCACAAACCTCCCATAGAAGTTTCGAATTTTTTGGAATAGAACATGTCCCTAAGGATCCAAGTGGTGGAAACAGAGAACTAGCTTTGCGCAAGAAAGAAGCTCTCTGGATCATGAGATTGAAGGCCGTTGAGCTAGGCCTTAATTCCGACAGAGAATTAGAGTTCTTTCTGGGGGATTAGCATGTATTTATTCAATTTCTTTTTACTAGATGTCATTGATTGGTTTCCTAGTGTGTACCATGGAAACTTTTTTGTACAAAATCAGAGTTTGGGATTTGTGTCATTTATATGTTTAACAATTGTCTTTGGGTCTTTTCTGTAATTTCAATTATATGTCATTTTGTTGATTGACAATTTTATTTTGCAACATGAAAATTAATTTGCATGTAATTATTAATTTGGGGATTATTTGTTTGAAAGCTCAATGTTACCATGGAGTCTCTTGTGAAAAATAAATTTTGGGAGTACTATGTCAGATGATATGTTACTCCTTTTTGCATAGGTAAATGTTTGTTCATTGTATATTCAAGAGCCAAAATTCTCCAATTGGTCATCAATTAATTTGCATAGTCTCCGTACATGGATTTGACACCTTATTGTATATTTGTTTCCAATTCAGATATTATTTTTGCCCGACTTCACTATAAATAAACCGGTTATGGAAGTTACCTATAAACCACAAGGCTCCCTTGTTAGGTTATGAGGGGAAAGTTTATATTCTTGATTTGTTGTTGTCTTTTTCCCTTACGATATGCTATATCATTAAATTCCGGTTTTCTTTTACGGGGTACACGTAAATGAATTGGATTGCTATTCCTTTTGTGAGCCAGTGGGTCCCCGTTACTCACGGAACCCGTCATCAGTAAACACGAGTTTTTTGGCTAGTCCTACCTTTATTTTGAATCTTTGACGCACTGACGCGTCCTTACACGGTTATCCCAGAAGTATATTTACTTCCAATTTGTGTTCACACAGGCTTTGGATGAGTCGCGTCGCGGTTACTTTTGCAATTCTACTCTATTTCAACACTGATATGGCGATTTTACTATTTATAGGTGAGTTGGAAATACTAAATTCTAATGATTCTCCGTTCGGGCTGTGTACGTATACTAGCCTATTACAGTACGCTATTCGTGTAGGTTTTATATATTCAAGAAGTTTACTCTTTCTTTCGTTTTACAGTTTCAATTGAAGACGGATTCGAATAATTTAGGACAGAAGGTATTCTATTGGAACTTTATGGTATTTTTCTTGATTCTTTGAGATTTAAAACTTATGGCTTACATAGATTACACTTACTTTAATAGGTCACTTGGCCTCTTTCTTTCTTTTTCTTTCTCTCTTTATCCTTTGTGTCAGAGGATTTGCATATGGCCCTTAACATTAAAGGTTCGACTAAGGTCATAATTTTGGAGAATGGTGTAAATACGAGGTAATTGTTAAATCTTTTGTCTTTTATTCGGAATTGAATTCTGGACCATTAGGGTTGTTTTTCGTGTTGTCACTGTGGTCTTTCCCTTAGTATAAATCAAACGCCAACGTTTTGATGGAGGAAGGTATAAAGAGCACTTTGGAAGGATCTTACTTGTATGGTGCATGTCGTTTGATCACTATTTGTTGCATGTGGTCACCTTAGCCTTTGACAGAATCTTTGGTGATTTTTTTTGTGGGTTCCCCTTTCACAATTTTGACATATCTAAGTTGGAGCATTTTGGTTTTTATGTTTTACTTTGTGTTTATAAATTGCAGCCCTGAAGAAGTCGTACGGGAATTCAAAAGGAGACTTCCCTAGACGAAACACGTGTTGGCTGCTAATGACTGTAGGTGAAAATATGTTTGAAATGGGCTGGATTTGTATCATCAAGCCGCACTAATTGTATCACTGTTGTTTACAATTCTTTGCAAATTTTCATTTTGGTTGTATTCAAACTGTCAAGTCATATTGATATCATTTCGATCAGATTTTTTTATAAATATATATATCAAAAACATATTGTATGTGGACTGTTGAATCCTTAACAATCTGTGGGTTGATATTTATTTTGAGTGAGAGAGCTGCCACACATTTTTTTTTCTCAATTTGTCGGGTTCTATGACCTTAGGGTTTGGGTGTTTCCCTGGTGTGGGCACCACTCATTCTTTAGCTTTTTACTGCTTAATAGGGTTCCTGAGCGCCCAATTTAACCCTAACTTAACACCCCTTCATTTAAGACTTCATTGTCCACCCCTGCTCCCGCATCCCAGCTGTCCTCTCCTTCCCCCTCCCTACTCAATGCCAGCCGCGCAGAGGGTGCGCTGCTGGTGCATTGAAGGCATGCCTAAGGCTGGTTCTCACTCCCCCCACTGCCACAACGCCGCTACAACACAATCACCCTCCACGCACTCAATGCCCGCCACTCATCCAGCTGCCACCAGGCCACCCTGAGGCCCACCACGGACCCTTCTTTTGCCAGAGCTGCACCTTCACCAGCCTCCATGCCAGCAACCCGCCCGCCAGGGTAGGATGCAACCATTTCTGATGCATCCTACTCAACACCTGCTCTGTCCACAAACACGCCATCAAACTCTGGAACCTACTCAACTCAGCTTCCCCGGATGTCACCTTCCAGACCGTGACCTGGATGAACCCCCTCCTTGGTGCCCAAAATCGCAATAGCCATCCCGGACAGCTACATGGTCACCCATAGGGACCGCACCAACAGACCAGGAGGAGGCATCGCCATCGTCCACAGGAATACCCTCTGAATCACAACCAGCACCGAAGACCTACACTTCCAGATCCACACTGATCCAAACACCATCCTCAGAGGGACCATCATCTACAGACTCCCCCCGCCCCCCGGATCCCGACAGCACTTCAGCAACTCCATCACCTACGTCATCAGCACGCACACCCTCACATCCACGGACTACATACTACTTGGGGACCTGAACTTCCACCTCGAGAACACCAATGACAACAACTCCACCACCCTGCTCAACAACCTCAGCCTCAAGCAGCTCGTCACATAACCCACCCACTTACTCCGTAGGACACCCGCTGGACCCCATCTTCTCCACCAGCAACCACATCTCCTTCAGCCACACCACCGAACTCCACAAGACTGACCACCACTGCATCCACTTCACCTTTGAGAAACCCACAAAGCACCACCACCCACAGTGCATTCCCCGCCGCAGCTAGAACAAGGTCACCAAAGACTAGCTGATCACCACCCACTCCCGGAACTCACCAATTGACACCACAGACACAGCCACCTGCAACCTCAGGCAATGGATCGACACTCTTGCCCCGATCAAGAAACCTTCAAACAGACACACTGACACAAAGGCCATCTGGTTCACCGCCGACCTCCAAGAATCCAAGCAAACTTGCTGAAGACTCGAGAAGAAATGGTGCCAGGCACAGACACTGGACAACCACACAGTCTTCAAGAACGCCATCCGCAGATACCACCAACTCATCCGAACCGCCAAAAGAACCTCCTTCAAAGAACGCATCGACAAAAATGCACACAGCTGTAAGGAGCTCTTCAACATTCTGAATGAACTCTCCAACCCCGGTTCGACCGCCGACATCCCACCATTGCAAGACCTCTGCGACTCAATAGCCACCTTCTTCTACCGCAAGATCACAGACATCCATGACAGCTTCAATACCAAGACCCCCCCCGTCAACCACCAACACCACTGACTCACCACCCCCCAGCCACAGCAAACTCCTGCTCTCCTGGACGCACGTCAAAGACACCATCAAAATCATGACCACCATCCACTCCGGCTCACCATCTTACCCCTGCCCTCACATCTTCAACAAAGCGAGCTCCGTCATCGCACCCCAACTCTGGAAGATCATCAACAGCTCCTTCAAGACCTCCACCCTCCCGGAGAGCTAAAATGCGCTGAGATCAACGCCCTCCTCAAGAAACCCAAGGCGGACCCAAAGGACCTCAAGAACCTCCTGCCCATCTCCCTGCTTCCCTACCTGGCAAAAGTAATTGAAAAGATTGTCAACAGACAATTGACCTGCTTCCTGGAAGAGAACACCACTCTGAACTCATCCCAATCTGGATTCCGCAGCAACCACAGCACCGAAACCGCCCTCATCGCCGCCACTGACATCAGGACCCTACTTGACAATGGCAAAACCTTGGCCCATATCCTCCTGGACTTCTCAGACGCCTTTAACACAGTCTGCCACCACACCCTACGCACATTCCTCAATGAGGCAGGGATCCATGACAGAGCCCTGGACTGGATCACCTTCTTCCTCACCGGCAGAAGCCAGAGAGTCTGCCTCCCTTCATTCCGCTCTGAAGCCACCAAGATCATCTGTGGCATATCCTAAGGGTCATCCCTCAGCGCTACCCTCTAACGTTGACATGACACTCGTCACAAACATCGTCTCCTATGCCAATGACACTCAGCTGATCCTCTCCCTCACCAAGGACCCCGCCACCACCAAAACCAACCTCCACAAAGGAATGAAGGCCATCACCGAATGGATGAAGAACAGCTGCCTGAAACTGAACTCTGACAAGACTGAGGTCCTCATCCTCGGCTCCACCCCCTACACCCAGGACGACTCCTGGTGGCCTGCCACACTGGGAACTGCACCGACACCCACCAACCACACACGCAACCTGGGGTTCATCCTGGACTTATCGCTTTCAATGACCCAGCAAGTCAACGCCGTCTCTTCCTCCTGCTTCAACACCCTCCACATGCTTCGGAAGATCTACAGATGGATCCCCCCCCTGAACCAGAAGGACGGTGACCAAAACCCTCGTAAGCAGCAAACTAGACTATGGCAATGCCCTCTATGCAGGAACCACGGCCAAGCTCCAGAAAAGACTGCAACACATACAGAACGCCTCCACATGCCTCATCCTGGACATCCCCCTCCACAGCCACATCACAGCCCACCTGAGACCTGCACTGGCTCCCCGTCAAGAGAATCACATTCAAGCTCCTTACCCACGTTCACAAAGAACTGCACAACACCGGACCAGAATACCTCAGACGACTCACCTTCTACACCCAGACCCTCCAGCTTCGCTGACCTTGCCCTTGCCACTGCTCCACACATCCATAGAATGACCGTCAGTGGCAGATCGTTGTTTGGATATGCTGGTTATGAAGGAAACAACCATCTTTTGTTTAGTTTTCTGAAAACAAAATAGTTATCTGCTGTAGGAAAACACCATATTTTTGGCATGTTACCCCCAATTCCTGCCTGTCAGTGTGTTTGACTGTCACTGGAGTCCTGCTAATCAAGACCCTTGTGCTTATGCTTTCTCTCCCCTCAAATGTGTCACTACATACTGGTATCCCAGTATTTCATCCCAAATTGGCATACTGGTGCCCTCTTATAAGTCCCTAGTCTATGGTACGTAGGTATCTAGGGCATTGGGGTTCCAGGGGATTCCCTATGGGCTGCAGCATTACTTTTGCCACCCATAGGGAGCTCATGCAAAAGCTTCTACAGGACAGCCATTGTAGCCTGTGTGTAATGGTGCATGCATCATTTCACAGCCATTTACACTGCACCAGGGCACTTATAAGTCACCTATATGTCAGGCCTTCCAACCCTGAAGGCTGGGCACAAGGTACCTGTGTGTATGAGGGCACCACTGCAGTGCTCCCACCTCGCCCAGGACCATTTTCCCAGACTTCATGAGTGCGGGGACCCCATTTTATGCATGCACTGCACATAGGTCAATACCTATGTCCAGCTTCACAGTGGTAACTCCGAATATGGCCAGGTGAGGTGTCTAACAACTGGGAATTGTACCCCAAAACTGATTCTAGTATTGGTTTAACAACCCCATGCACTCTGGGGGCCACATAGTGGACCCCCAGTACTGCCATACCAGCCTTCTGAGGTTTTCCAGGCAGCCCAGCTGCTGCCACCTCACAAACAGGTTTCTGCCCTCATGTTGCTTGAGCAGCTCAAGCCCAGGAACCCAGAACAAATGATTTCCTTTGAGAGAGGGGGGTTACACCCTCTCTCCCCTTGGAAATAGGTGTTTCAGGCATGGGAGGGGTAGCCTCCCAGAGCCTCTGAAAATGCTTTGAAGGGCACAGATGGTGCCCTCCATGCATAATCCAGTCTACACCGGATCACAGACCCCACCACTGCCCAGAGCGTCTCCAGAGTGCCCCTGGGTTTTGCCATTGTTGGAGTGTAGTTTTATAATCAAAATTAACATGAAATGTTTATGAATTAATGAATAATAATACAGCATAGAAAATGTTTTGCTGTGTTTTACTAAACGTGTTTGAAATGTGCCCACGGGGAGTGGCCACCAATGTATATGATGATTAATGAAACTGACTAGTACATTAATATCTCATTATTAATGTATGATTTTGTATTAGTATTAAGAGTTATATGTTAAGGTTTTGCTAATTAATCACTAGGCCTTAGTTAGCATGAATCGGGCCGAGCTGCCTGGTTTCATATTAAATGTGTTTTTCTAACGTGCAATGTGCTGACTTGCTGAAGGACATGTAGTCGTACTTTTCCAGAAGCTAGAAGATGAGTGTAACCGTAGAAAAATCTTTCTCATGAGACTTGACTTGCTCAAGGAGACATTCTTGCCGAATGCAACAGTGTAAACTTGCAACAGGTACAAGGTCGCCTAAAGTGGTATAGACAATGGAACTACTGACTGAGTCTGAGAAACTATAAGTTTGTACCTGACATTCTACCCGTGTTGGAGACATCAATTACAGGAGCCAATAAATTACGTGAGAACTGTTATGGGGTGCCAATCGTAATGAAACGACAAGTAAACCATTGGATGGAGATGATGGTGCGGCAAAACTTGCCTAATTGGAAATTAGGGGACTGTACAACAAGATTGATATAAAATTCTTGGGCACGAGGAGAAATCAGCCATTGTGTGCCTTTTGCTATTGCCCAGCCACTTTGTTACTCTGCCCAAAGACTTTGCTGTTTGAACTTTGCAAACCATCCTCACTTACTTTGCCTGGCCCGATTCATACATTTCCTCCTTATGAGGGAGGTATTCCCTTTTGCCCAGTCTTACTGAACTCTGCTGCATTTCCTGGCTAATGGCGAATCAACTGATGTCCTGAGGACGAAGACTGACTTTGTATGCTGACCCATTACGGAGGGTAACTATATGATGATGAAATTGTATTGTCTGTTTGCCTTTTCTTTCCAGGTACCAACTGCTTCTTTTGATAGAGACCATAGATAGATGTTTTCTAAATTTGTGTTGCTAAATTATTTTGCATGAAGCCCAACATGCTTATGTTGATTCGAGGTTAGTTAAGGAATGCACTAAACGGACGCAAATAGACAAAATGACTGAATCTATGCTTTGTTGAATAAAGCATTAATGATAATCTGCCAAAGTTAACCCATGTTGACGTCGTGCTATGTTCTAATGTTTATGATCTTTGCTTTGATTAAATCTTATTCGAGTTGCCATATTATGACAATGTTGATGTGTTTTCTGGTTTGGAGACTAATAAACTTGCTAGTAGAATTGTAATCAATAGGGAATAAATATCATAAATTTTACTAAATTTTGTGTGGTTATTCATGGCTGAAAGGTCATGGTGGTCTTATTGATGTCATTGATTACTTTGATTGACTTGCTATTGTGAATATTGATGAGGTTACTGACTTATTGATTGACATGTTGATTAGTTGTCTCATCCTAAGGTGTCTTCAATCAGGGTCAAAAGATTCATCGGCCTAAAACGAGTCCCAGAGTGAATAAATTATCTAGCTTGGGACGCGTTATCAGTTCTGGCAGCAGAGCGCGGCTTGGCCCTTTGGGGCCCTAGGACGACATTGTTTGGAATTGTTTTTGAGATAATGCAAATTGGAGGTATGATGTGCCCCTAAGTCCCAAATGACTTTCCCGGAATCTCAGAGCTTGCGTATGTTCTCGGCGTTCTAGTGATAGTATGAGTGAAGTAGAATTTGCGCTTGCTCAGCTTATGCATATCGCAGGTGAATTGTGAGGTTTGTGAGAAATTAGGCCAGGTAATGTTTTAGTAGGAGTGGGCGTACTCCGCAGTATGAGAGTAGGGAAGTCGGCGAACTTCATGTGAGTGTGGCACTATGTGCTCAAACATTGTCCACGTAGTTGTTGATCTACGGACCCGGCGTGGTCTAAGACTCCGGAGTATATTGATAAGTGTATGAGACACTTGGTTTATGTTGTAATTTGCACGGTTTAATAGGTCAATCGTGCGTGATTGACGAGTCGAGTTTGAGTCAAAGTGTGTGAGTGAAACCTTCGATGGAGATTTGGCAAGTTCTAAAGTGCACTAGAATGAACCATTGATAAGTCGAGAGTAGGATTTGCGGGTCAAATTTTGCTTGCGAGTGTGGGATCTGAGAAGGAGAGAGTAGCGGCCGAGGCTTCATGTGAAATCTTCTGAAGCGATTGTGTTACCCTTCCTGTAGTAAACCGGCAAATTTGGGTTTTGTGGTTAAAGTGCTCACAATATATTGTATTAGTTTTTGTGTGAATATAGAGTAAGGAAGACAAGCCGCAAGACTTTGTCAGCCGCAGTGTTTGTGAGTGTGACATCATTGGAGCCGCGCTGGGATAGGTCAGTTGCCGAGAGGGGTCGCGCACGGATTGGCCGCCGTCCGTGAGAGGCAATTGGTTGAGAAGGTAGCCGAAGAGTGTTCTGGGAATTAAAGTCACTTCCTGATTAGATTCTAAACAAAATAAAAGACGCAAAAAAAAAGTTTTTCAAGGCTTTGAAGAGTTCTTTGAGGGGAGATACATATATTACCGCGAGTGTGGGGGTGCCTACACTGCCAGAGGATACTCCGGCGTATGCCGTCATGGAGGAGAAGGGAGTAGCACCATGCCTTTGGCTAAACCAATGGTGCAAATTGACAGAAAAGGAAGGATGCTTGGCGTTTCCGGAGCACGGAACGTTCAATATAAGGATTCTGGAAAATTTGTGGAGGGTGTTAAATGAGCAGAAGCCGCCTCTGAGACCAGCTCAGTTTGAGGCGTTAGCAATTTGGGAACTGGCGGCAATTCAGAAACAGCAGCAGAAATTTGAGAGGAGAATGAGGAAAGCAGAGAAGACTCTAGCGGATGCTAGATGGGATAGTGAGACCAGGATGTGGAGAAGGGAAATAATAGATGGAGTTAGGATGTTTCCGGCAATAACTCAAGAAGCCGAAACACAAGGGAGAAAGGCAACTTGTAAAACAAACAAGGGGTCTAGTAAGCAAAAGGAGACTCAGAAATCTTGGGCAGATGCAGATGATTCTGATGATGAGTTTCTAAATCAGTTGTTACAGGATCGACCGCCACCATATGCCATAAATGACAATAGACTGGGTACTAGTGCAGGTCCTGTAAATCCGACAGGAAATCAGGGAACCACAAGCGCAGTACAGGCAAATAATGTTATCACATCAGCTCCGACACAGAATGGTGCTAGTGTATCCACCAGACACGCAGATACTGTTGCAGCCACCGCCAATTCAGAGGCTCTATCCTGATGTCCCAGTATTAGAAACAACTACAAGTTTGATGGTTCCGCCTGATCCAGTATACACGGGATCAAAGTTAGTGCAGATTGAGCCAACTCCACAATTGCTGCCCCAGCCGCAGCAACAGATGGTCCCGGATTAAACTTCGGTCGCAGGACCGCAGTCAGTTACAGCACCTATGATGAATCAAGCTATGGGAGTTAATGCTCCACCGGGTTTGGGAAACGGACAGGCACCAGCTGCTATATCATTGCCGATTACTGTTGGCCCGCAAGTACCGCTATATGCGCAGGCGAAGCCTAGTGTATGCGATCAAGGAGTAATGACTCAAGAGGTGAAAAGAGGAGGGTTCACAGAAAGTTCCCAAGGGATGACACCGGGAGAACAGACAGTCGAGGGATCTAGATCTTTGTTGGACTTCAATCCAAATGGGGTCCCTTTAGAGACAATGAGACAAGCAGGTTTGGGTCTATTGACACCACAGGTAGTGGGAGCAAATACGTCACAGACACCAACGATGCAGGCTGGAAATATCTTGTTGCAAGGCTTAACAGCACAACAATTGACTGAATGGTTAGACAAGCTTAACGCTCTACAGACAACTCCTGCGACAGCAGAGCGGTCAGAGAGAGAGGAATACCTGAATTTTGTGAGGTTGGGTGTGGAAGCAGCGGAGCTAGTTGAAGGGACTATGGGAGTGAACAGATTAGAATCATACACTGAAGCAGAACTGAGATATTTGTGCCTGAAAATAACCAAAGAAGTGAGTAAGGTGCACCAGAGGTTAGCGAACGTAGCAGACAAATACGGCATAGACTTAGACAATACAAAGCATCTGAAGAGGAGTTCTAGGTTAGACTTCGAACCTAAAGATTTTGACCATATGAGGTCTACTGGGATGAAGGCACACCTCAAAGAGATACTACAGAGTGCTCAAGTTTGGGGAGCATTAGAGAAGTGGGAAGGCAGATGGGCAAAGAAAAGAGATAAGGGGAAAGGTGACTGCCCGGAACCGCAGCAGGCGAAAGCTGCACCAGACACGGGAACAATACAGATGTTACCAATGAGAGAAACAGCTGGAGGGGTTCTAGTTCATGTACTCTGGTCTAGAGGTGACATTTTGTCATTTACGAATGACTATCCCAGGTTGAAGGAAAAGCCGATAGAGTGGTATCAGCAGACGGACAGGTTTGTGAAGCTTGCGAAATGTCTCTGGGAAAACTTGAATACACTGTTTGAGATTATTGTTCAAGCTGATTTGTGGCTTGAGTGCAAGAGGGGTGTTGATTGGCCAACAGCGGAACCAGTAAGGGATAAGATTACTGGAGCACCATCTCCTGTCGCGATGAGGTATTACCATAAGGTGATTGAGTACTTGAAGCAGAAGTTGTCACCGCAAAATATTGATTGGCAGAAAATTGATCGAACGGCACAAGAAGGCAAAGAGTCGATACATGCTTACTGTGAGAGGTTGTTAAAAGCTTTCAAACATTACAGTGGCACGGAGGTCATAGAACAGAAAGACATGAACCATCTGGTGTTCAGGTTCGTTGAGGGACTGAGACCAGAGATTAGTCAGATGATTAAGAATCATTTGATCTGTTGGCAAGCGAAGCCGATTGATGAGGTGTTGCATTATGCGAAATACTGTAGCGATGAGATTGAATTGAAACAGAAAAAGCTGAAAGAGAAGGTGATGGTGATGCAAATTAAGGCAGCTCAGGCAGGGATGCAGGGAAATGGAGTACAGCAGGTGGTACAACAGCAACCTCAAGGAAACGGAATGATTCAGGCGCAACAAAGAGGCAGAGTTCGGGGAGGTTTTGTGACCCATGGTCCAGACTTGAATACAGTTGTGGTTCAAAATGATGTGCAAGGGATGAAAAAGATGTTGCCATGCGTGCGGGGGCGTGGGACACTGGAAGCAGGAGTGCCCAATGATGGTGCAGGATGGCGTTGTTCAACAAAGCAATGATGTCGGTACATTTAAAAATGTGAGGGGTCCAAGAATGAGGGGTTCAAATCCGAACTTCCAGAATAATATGGTTCAGATGCAGGGTCTCCAGCCTATGTAACAAACGCAAATGCCATGCGTTCAACCAGCACAGTTGCAGCAAATACAACAGCAGATTTCCATGGTACCTAGACAGCAAATGCAGTTGCCATTAGCTCTGATAGGACAGCAACAGGTGATGCTTCCTCAACAGTTCACAGGGCAAACAATGAATCAAAATAATACAGTACAACAGTTCCCATTGCGTGGTGAGAATGGAATAAAGGATGAATGGTCAGATGATTGTTCAGATAGTGAGGAGTGCAGGCTTGCAGCATCCTTAGAAGTGGATCAGAGGGTCCTTACGTGCAGGGGAAGTTGATGGGTCACAAGGTTTCATTCCCGGTTGACACAGGAGCTACACGCTCTACAGTCAGAAGTGCATAGATTCCGAAATTGCTGCTTTCGGGGCGTACCATAAGGGTGGTAGCAAATCAGCTCCTGACAAATCCGATTACAGATCCAGTCCAAGTTGAGATTGGTACCTTCCAGGGATTACATAGGTTTGTAGTTTGTGATTCAAGTCCCGTGTCCCTACTGGGAAGAGACTGACTGTGTAAGACGAGGTGTTCAATCACCTGTTCTAATGAAGGGATTAAGGTGCAGACAAACAGTGATGACGAGGGGGACGATGGTCAGATCTCAGAGCCAGAGACGGAGACCACAGATGAGGAATACCGTTTGATAAGCTTCTTCCCGATGTTCACAGTGACCGTTTTGCCAACTGAATTACAGGGAACAGTGACAGAGAAGGTGTGGGACTTGACAGGAAAAGAAGTGGGACTGATAAAAGGAGTAGAACCAGTCAAAGTAGATGTGAAGCCAAATGCTGTGTTTCCCCAGGTACCGCAGTACCACATGGCACAAGATGTTCTCATACAAGTGACGCAGATAATTGCAGACTTTGTGAAGCAAGGGGTCTTAAAAGAAGTGATGAGCAGCCCATGTAATTTGCCAATAATGGGACTGAGAAAGCCTTGTGGGAAAGTTCGAATTGTCCAGGACCTGAGAAAAATTAATGAGATAGTGGTAAAATGTTGCCCCATAGTGCCAAATCCAGCCGTGATCATGTTTCAAGTTCCATGCGACGCAGAGTGGTTCACGGTTGTGGACCTGTCACAAGCATTCTTTTCGGTGCCTCTTCATGAGGATAGCCAATTTCTCTTCAGTTTCAAATTCTTGGACAAGGTTTACAGTTGGTGTTGAATTCCTCAAGGGTTTTCAGAATCACCTTCCATCTTCAATCAGATATTGAAAAAGGATTTGGAATCATTAGAACTGCCTTTTAATTCGACTCTTGTGCAGTACATTGATGACTTATTGATTGCGTCCAAAACTAAAGATGACTGCAGGTATGACACAATTGCCTTACTGAATCATTTGGGAAAGAACGGACATAAGGTGTCCCCAAAGAAGCTACAGTACTGTCAGAAAGAAGTGAAGTGCTTAGGCCATCTAATTGAGAAAGGGTCGAGGAAAATCTCTAAAGAAAGAGTGACAGCCATATTACAGATTAATCCCCCGACATCCAAGAGAGACATGAGGATATTTTTGGGAATGGTGGGTTACTGTCGTCAGTGGATTCCCAACTTCTTGATTATCTCTAAGCCTTTGGCCCGGGTATCCTGACTATATCCGAGAAAGAAATGAAGGCATTCATTGAACTGAGAGAGAGCATGTGCAGGGCTCCAGCTTTAGGTATGCCTGACTACACAAAGCCTTTTGTACTGTTTTGTCATGAATGTGATGCTTGTTCTTTGTCTGTCCTGACACAGGTCCATGGAGGTGCAAACCGCCCAGGAGCATATTTTTCAGCTACTTTGGACCCAGTCACAGCAGCCTTACCGGGTTGTTTGCAAGCAGTTGGTCAAAGCCTTACTCAGTGTGAAGGCATAGTGATGGGACATCCTTTAACAGTAATGGTCCCACACTCAGTCGAAATACTACTCACCCGAACCAAGACACAGCACATGACGAATGCGAGACTCACAAAGTATGAAACGATTATATTGGGGTCACCTAATGTATCACTGAAACGATGTACTGTGTTGAACCCGGCAACTTTGCTTCCTAATGAGAATGCGGATGTTGATGATGCTGAGGAAGTAGAACATGATTGTCTTGAGGTAACCGAAATGTGCACCAAACCAAGACCTGATATTAAAGATACCCAATTGGAGGAAAATTATTACATTATCTTTGTTGATGGTTCATGCCTAAGGGACTCAGTGGGAGTCGGATACTCTGTGTGTACAATCACCATTATCCTGGAAGCATCTTGGCTCGAGAGAGTGTACTCTGCTCAAGTGGCTGAATCAATTGCTCTTACTAGGGCATGCCATGCCGCTGAGAAACTAAAAGTGACTATCTATACTGACAGCAGGTATGGTTTTGGGATTGTCCATGATTTTGGCCAATTATGGTCCCAGAGGGGTTTTCTGACCTCTTCTGGTTCTCCAGTGAAAAATGGCAAAAGAATTAAGGAGTTGTTGCTCGAGATTCAGTTACCTCTTGAAATTGCCATGGTGAAATACAATGCTCATGTGAAGTCACAAGACTTTGTGTCAATGGGAAACGAATATGCAGATCAAGTCGCAAGGTTTTGTGTATTGAACTGTATATCGTTCAAAGATCAGTGGGAATTGTTATCGGAAACTGAAAATGAGACATGCACAGGTTATGCATTGAGGGTGGTTGACACAATGGAAGAGTTAAAATTGTTGCAGGGACGTGCCAGCAAAGAAGAGAAACGTTCTTGGCTTAACCGGTTGGGTGCCTTGGACGAGGTGAGCTAGCGCTCCCCCCTTGGGCCCCCCACCCACACCCCCCGGTCGCGGATGGAAGGGAATCCCTTCCCCTTTCATCCCCGACCCCCCCCTCGGCAATCCGATAACGTCAGCGCGCTCACAGCGCGCCGTCATCAAATATTGCCGAGGGATGCGCTGGAAGCCATTTGCTTCCAGCGCGTCGGGGAGAAAGGACTTTCCGGTAAGTCCTTCCCTCTTTGGGGGTTGGGAATAGAGACACAGGGGAAGGAAAGGATTTTTCCTTTCCCCCTGTGCCTGTTTTCAGTGGATTCCTGCTCCACGATCGCGGGAAGGGCCCGCGATCGTGGAGCAAGAATCCCCACTAGCCACCAGGGATTTGTTTATTTATTGGATTTTGGGAGCGACCCCTTGGGCAATGGTCGCTCCCATGGGGGGCTATTTTATTTCGTATTTCGCCCCCCCCCCCGGGGCAGATCGGCTGATTTTTTGGACGATCTGCCCCCAGGGGGGGCGAAAACCACTAGACACCAGGGATTTCGTTTTTCACAATTATTTTGGGAGCGACCCCTTGGGCAAGGGGCGCTCCCATGGGGGGGGCTAATCGGCCGATTTTTCGGCGGATCTGCCCCCGGAGGGGGAGGGCAAAAGCCACCAGGGATTTCGGTTTTCACAATTATTTTGGGAGCGACCCCTTGGGCAAGGGTCGCTCCCATGGGGGGCTATTTTTTTTAATCCTATTTCGCCCCCCCCGGGGGCAGATCGGCCGATTTTTCAGCCAATCTGCCCCCGGGGGGCGATAACCACTAGACACCAGGGATTTAATTTTACATATGTATTTTGGGAGCGACCCCTTGGACAAGGGTCGCTCCCATGGGGGCTATTTTTTTATCCTATTTCGGCCCCCCCGGGGGCAGATCAGCCAATTTTTCGGCCGATCTGCCCCCAGGGGTGGGGCAAAAACCACTAGAACCAGGGATTTTCTTTTCTTTATGTTTTTGGGCAGTGACCACTTAGGCAAGGGCCACTGCCCCGGGGGCAATAATTTTTTATATGTTTCAACCCCCCTGGGGCTAGATCGGCCATGTTTTTGGACGATCTGGCCCCCGGGGGGGGGGGGTCGAAACCCACTAGGCGCCAGGGATTGTGTGGTGTGTGTGTTTTGTGTGTTTGGGGGCACCCCTTGGGCAAGGGTCGCCTCCCCAAAGTGGGGACATTTCGTATTGGCTATCTCTTGGGCCTATTTTTGTAGGCCCATCTGCCCCCAAGGAGGGCAAAAACCACCAATACGCCAGGGATTATTTTTTTTGCCTTTTTTTGTTTTGTGCTGGGGGTGCCCCCTTTGGCAAGGGTCGCCCCCTAAAGGGGGCACAGAGCTGTTGGCCATTTCTGTCCCCCTTGGGGGCAGATCGGCCAATTTTTTTTACGCCCATCTGCCCCCAAAGGGGGGCAGAATCCACTTAGACACCAGGGATCGTGTGTGTGTGTGTTTTGTGTGTGGGGGGGCAGCACCTTTGGCAAGGGTCACCCCGCCAAAGGGGGCACATTAGTGATGGCAATTTCTGCCCACCTTGGAGGCAGATCAGCCTATTTTTGTTAGGCCCATCTGCCCCCATGGGGGGGCAGAAGGCACCAAGATGTCAGAGATTTTTTTTTTTGGTTCCCTTTGTTTTTTTTTCTGCTGGGGGCACCCCCATTCACCCCCTTTGGCAAGGGCCGCCCCCCCCCCCCAAACGGTACAGAGCTGTTGGCCATTTCTGCCCCACTTGGGGGCAGATCAGCCTATTTTTTTTAGGCCCATCTGCCTCCTAGTGGAGCAGAAGCCACTTAGGCACCAGGGACAATTTCTAAGTTCTTGGCAGCGGGGTGTTTGTCAACTGGCGAAGTATTTGTATTTGTGATTATAACAGTTTATTTCTTCTTTTTGTTCAAGTTCAAGGCTTTTGCTTCCTTTGCTGTGGATCCTTGCAGTTTTGGCAGTAGTTGTCCTGCGATTTGCATAGTTGCATGTTTTAGGTAAGTGAAAACAATTTACTCCAAAGGAGTATTGTTGACATGCATGAATGACATGTTTGTAGGTGGTGTACTAAATGCAGTATTGTGTGTGAAATTGTCCTTAGATTTCAGCACAATGATATTTGTGTTGTCATATGTCTAATTTGCTTTTTTCTTTTTAGTGGGATATCATTGGTGATTGCTGTGTCTGTCCAGAGTAGTTGCTGGTGAGTAGCTTTTTCAGGCAAGTGAGTGGTATAGTTTTTTAGTACATAACCCTTTGTGATAAAGCCACATTTTGTTTATTACTTATTTTAGTGCTAGTTGTTGTTGGCAATCCATTTGTTGTTAGTGAGGATCATGGCTAGCCGCAGAGTGACCGCTCAGCAGGTTGTTGGCATGCTCTTTGAGTCATCTTCACACCATGATTACGAGACTGACTCTGCATCTGAGGCAGAGGAGGAAGTGAGAGATTCTGGCAGTGAGCTTTCTGTCCGAGAGTATTCTTCTGATGAGGAAGCTACTCTCAGTGCAGATGAAGGGCCTGTTTTAGAGGAGGACATTGGTGTGCCAAGAGTGCAGCAGCCTGGGGCTGAAGAGTTTCCCATTAGAAGACCTGACACCTGGATTGCCCCAAACATGGAGCAGCCACAGTTACCTGCATTTACTGGTCTCCCAGGGTGTAGAGTCAATACAGAAAAGTTTTTGCCTGTCCATTTCTTTCACTTGTTTATGGATGATGTATTTTTGGAAGAGATTGTGGAGCAGACTAATTTGTATGCAGAGCAATATTTGAGGGACAATGCTGCCAGACTTAGGCCTCAGTCTAGAGCTACTCAGTGGGTTCCCACATATCTGGAGGAGATGAAAAAGTTTTTAGGTTTCACTTTTGTGATGGGGTTGATCAGGAAGCCGTCACTGGCTTCTTATTGGTCTATTAGTCCCTTGATGGCAACGGCTATATTTCCTGCAACTATGACAGTTAATCTCTATTTGCTTCTTCTTCGTATGCTGCATTTTGTAGACAATGCTTTAGCCTTGCCACAAGATCACCCTGATTGTGACCGTCTTTTTAAGATTAGGCCTGTCCTTGATCATTTTGTAGATCGGTTTTCAGAAGTCTATGTTCCAGGCAAAGAGATAAGTGTGGACGAGTCTTTGGTCCTTTTCAAGGGGCGTTTAGTTTTTAAGCAGTACATTCCTTGTAAGAGGGCATTAAATTGTATATGCTTTCAGAAAGCAGTACAGGATATGTGTATAATTTCCAGGTCTACACTGGTAGGGATTCCAGTATTGACCCTCCTGGTTCTCCGGCCACTTTTGGAGTTAGCGGAAAAATATTGTGTGGGAACGTGGTAGACAATTTCTACACTGGAGTGCAGTTGTTCAAGGAGTTGTTTAGAGTGGACACTGTTGCTTGTGGCACAATCCGTTCTAACCGGAAAGGCTATCCAAGGGAGCTTGTCTGTAAAAAGCTTGAGAGGGGACAGTGCAGTGCTTTGCGGAATAATGAGCTGCTAGCTCTGAAATTTTTAGACAGGAGGGATGTGTACATGCTATCTACCATCCATGATGAGAGTACTTCCCCTGTGACTGTTTGGGGTCAGGTTGCGGAAGTGTGCAAACCTGCGTGCATTTTGGACTACAATAGGCACATGGGTGGTGTTGATAGAGTAGATCAGAGGTTGGAACCTTACACTGCTCTTAGTAAGTCTTACGTGTGGTATAAAAAGTTGGCCCTACATTTATTTCATTTGGCAACTTGTAATGCTTTTATTGTGTTCAAGGATTGTTCACCTGAGTCAAGGATGACATTTGTTAAATTTCAGGAGTCAGTGATAGAGAGCCTTATTGTGGTGGAACGGGCAACAGTTCCTAGAGTAGAAGTGGTGGAGGAAGTGGCTAGATTGAAAGATCGCCACTTTCCAGATCACATTCCTCCCACTCCCAAAAAAGACTTGCCCACAAAGAAATGTAGAGTATGTGCCCGGAGATCAATCCGGAGGGAGAGCCGGATGTACTGCCCCGAATGCCCTTCAAAGCCTGTGCTGTGTGTGCTCGGCTGTTTTAGAAGTTACCACACTAGGAGAAATTTTTGGGAAATACCGTGAGCGTAAACTGCCTGTTTTTTATTTTCATGTGTTCAGTTTCACGGTTGGCATTACTGTCATGTATTTAGTGAGAGCTTTTGTGTTTATAAAATAAGTACAAAACTACAAAATTGTAGTGGTTTCTTTGATGTTTATAAACAAAAAAAAGGGCTGGCCGTGTGCGTAGGGTGGCGCTTGGCTGGCCGTGTGCGTGGGGTGGCGCTTGGCTGGCCGTGTGCGTGGGGTGGCGCTTGGCTGGCCGTGTACTTGGGGTGGCGCTTGGCTGGCGGTGTACTTGGGGTGGCACTTGGCTGGCGGTGTACTTGGGGTGGCACTTGGCTGGCGGTGTACTTGGGGTGGCACTTGGCTGGCGGTGTACTTGGGGTGGCACTTGGCTGGCGGTGTACTTGGGGTGGCACTTGGCTGGCGGTGTACTTGGGGTGGCACTTGGCTGGCGGTGTACTTGGGGTGGCACTTGGCTGGCGGTGTACTTGGGGTGGCACTTGGCTGGCGGTGTACTTGGGGTGGCACTTGGCTGGCGGTGTACTTGGGGTGGCACTTGGCTGGCGGTGTACTTGGGGTGGCACTTGGCTGGTGGTATAGGTGGTGTGGCGCTTGGCTGGCGGTGTGCTTGGGGTGGCGCTTGGCTAGCTGTGCCAGCCAAACACCAGTCCACACACTCATCAGCTGGTGTGGTTGCTGTATCAGGCATGTGGGTGTATGAAAGTGATGGGCCCTTGACAGGCGCTGTCTGTCAATGCGAGTGTTGTAATGTGCTGGGCCCGTGGCTGGCGGCGTGAATGGTCTTGTGCATGTCATGTATGAAAGGTGTGTGAATGGACTGTAAAGCAGTTGGTGCCTTGCCGTGGCTTTACAGCTCACGAGCTGTTAGTCATTGGTTCAGTTTTTTGGCCTTTCAGTTATTAACAGTGTATTTCACTTTTGTGAAATCTCTTGTTAATAAAATTTGATCTACTAAACCATCACTCACCCTCGTGCCAAATCCAACCAGTATGTGTGGTACAAATGATAAAACCTGCTCCGCTGTAACCAGGCGTCGCAGCACACTTGTGAAACGCTAGGTGTCTCAGGTGAGACCCCGATGATGAAGCATGCCACCAACTTGGTTGGTTGGGTGAGGGGTCTTTTTCACATAACCTAAGTGCGTTTCTTTTCACAATTTTAGTGATTGGCACATCACAAACGTATGTGGACACATCAAAATGATATATTATAAAACTACTTGTGTTTGGGGGGGCGTGGCACCTATGTTTTTGGTCCTGGGTGCGGCTTTCATCTAGGGAAACCTACCAAACCCAGACATTTTTTAAAACTAGACGCCCCAAGGAGTCCAGGGAGGTATGGCTTGCGTGGATCCCCCAACATTTTCTTACCCAGACTCCTCCCCAAACCTCAATATTTGCTTAAAAAAGCATATTTTCCTGACTTTCCTTTGTACGATCACTGCTCCAGCACAAAATTCCTACTCTCCAGCGTTCCCCTCAGTCTCCCACGTAAATTGACACCTCACTTGTGTGGGTCCTCAAAGCAGAGTCAGCCTAAAGATGTATAAAAGAATATGTGCGCTTATCAACTTGCTGTGCTATCCCCATAATCTCTACAAGTTTGTGGCCATTTTCTGTTGCAGGCACCTGGCCCACCCACACAAGTGAGGTATCATTTTTATCGGGAGACTTGGGGGAACGCTGGGTGGAAGGAAATGTGTGGCTCCTCTCAGATTCCAGAACTTTGTCACTGAAATGTGAGGAAAACCTGTTTTTTTAGCCAAATTTTGAGGTTTGCAAAGGATTTTGGGTAACAGAACCTGGTCAGAGCCCCACAAGTCACCCCGTCTTGGATTCCCCTAGGTCTCTAGTTTAAAAAAATGCACAGGTTGAGTAGGTTTCCCTAGGTGCCGGCTGAGCTAGAGGCCAAAATCTACAGGTAGGCACTTTGCAAAAAACACCTGTTTTCTGTCAAAAAATGGGATGTGTCCACGTTGGGTTATGGGGCATTTCCTGTTGCGGGCGCTAGGCCTACCCACACAAGTGAGGTATCATTTTTATTGGGAGACTTGGGGGAACATAGAATAGCAAAACAAGTGTTATTGCCCCTTGTCTTTCTCTACATTTGTTCCTTCTAAATATAAGAGACAGTGTGAAAAGGACGTCTATTTGAGAAATGCCCTGTAATTCACATGCTAGTATGGGCATCCTGGAATTCAGAGATGTGCAAATAACCACTGCTTCTCAACACCTTATCTTGTGCCCATTTTGGAAATACAAAGGTTTTCTTGATAGTTATTTTTTACTCTTTACATTTCAGCAAATGAATTGCTGTATACCCGGTATAGAATGAAAACCCACTGCAGGGTGCAGCTCATTTATTGGCTCTGGGTACCTAGGGTTCTTGATGAACCAACAAGCCCTATATATCCCCGTAACCAGAAGAGTCCAGCAGACATAACGGTATATTGCTTTCAAACAACTGACATTGCAGGAAAAAGTTACAGAGTAAAACGTAGAGAAAAATTGCAGTTTTTTCACCTCAATTTCAATTAAAAAAAATTCAGTTGTTATTTTCTGTAGGAAACCCTTGTAGGATCTACACAAATTCCCCCTTGCTGAATTCAGAATTTTGTCTACTTTTCAGAAATGTTTAGGTTTCTGGGATACAGCATTGGTTTCATGCCCATTTCTGTCACTGACTGGAAGGAGGCTGAAAGCACACAAATCGTAAAAATGGGGTATGTCCCAGTAAAATGCTTAAATTGTGTTGAAAAATTGGGTTTTCTGATTCAAGTCTGCCTGTTCCTGAAAGCTGATAATTTTAGAACCGCAAACCCTTTGTTGATGCCATTTTAAGGGAATAAAACAGAAGCCTTCTTCTACAGCCCCTTTTTCCGATTTTAAAAAAAATTTCACTGTATTTTGGCCAATTTCTCGGCCTCCTTCAGTGGAGCCCACAAAGTCTGGGTACCTCTCGAATCCCTAGGATGTTGGAAAAAAAGGACGCAAATTTGGCGTATGTAGCTTATGTGGATAAAAAGTTATGAGGGCCTAAGCGAGAACTATTCCAAATAGGCAAAAAAAGGCCTGGCACAGGAGGGGGGAAAAGGCCTGGCACAGGAGGGGGGAAAAGGCCTGGCACAGGAGGGGGGAAAAGGCCTGGCACAGGAGGGGGGAAAAGGCCTGGCACAGGAGGGGGGAAAAGGCCTGGCACAGGAGGGGGGAAAAGGCCTGGCACAGGAGGGGGGAAAAGGCCTGGCACAGGAGGGGGGAAAAGGCCTGGCACAGGAGGGGGAAAAGGCCTGGCACAGGAGGGGGGAAAAGGCCTGGCACAGGAGGGGGAAAAGGCCTGGCACAGGAGGGGGAAAAGGCCTGGCACAGGAGGGGTTAAATTGCAATGTGTACAAAGACCTGATGATTTGTGGGTTTCAGATGAGGGGAAAATGGTTTTGCCAAACAGTCTTTTGTCACAGTTTGCAAGGTTTTAAGATGGTCAAGCACATATTGGGAGAGCTGCCATGATTAGGTTGTTCACAATTTACTTGTTTAACCCGAAGTTCAGGCAAGCAGCAGACATGATTTGTCACAGGTGCATCATCTGTCAGCAGATGAATGCAGGGAAAGGGACCGTGGTGAATTTGAGCCACATTGGGAGAGCAAGAGGTACATTTAGCAGGATGCAGATCGATTTTATCGAGATGCCTGTGTGTGGAGGGTTGAGATACGTGTTGGTGATTGTGTGTATCTTTAGTCACTGGATTGAAGCTTACCCTACACGTAGGAATGACAGTCTCACAGTAGCGAAGTTACTGCTTAGGGAGTTGATACCACGTTTCGGGTTTCCGATCTCTTTAGAATCAGATAGGGGAAGTCACTTCAACAACGAGGTGGTTAAGCTCTTGTGTGCCGCACTGAACATTGTACAGAAGTTGCATTGTAGCTACCGCCCTGAAGCATCAAGACTAGTTGAACAGATGAATGGTACCTTGAAGTCGAGAACGGCGAAAATGTGTGCAGCTACCAATTTGAAATGGCCAGATGCATTGCCCTTAGTGCTGATGTCAATGAGAAATACACCCAACAAGAAAACAGGACTGTCTCCTCACGAAATTCTCATGGGCCGAGCTATGAGATTGCCCGCAGTGCCTGCAAATGCTCTTGTGAATATCACGGATGATATGGTGTTGGACTACTGCAAGGGTCTGGCTGATGTGGTCCGCTCTTTCTCTCACCAGGTGAAAGCAACCACACTGCCACCGATAAGTGATCCAGGTCACAATCTCAAAGCCGGAGACTGGGTTGTTGTCAAGAAACACGCGAGGAAGTAGTGTTTGGAGCCACGTTGGAAGGGGCTGAATCAAGTGATACTGACAACTACTACTGCTGTGAAATGTGCAGGAGTTTCAAACTGGATCCATGCCAGTCACACCAAGAAGGTGATGGGTCCAACTGATGAGGAAATTGAGTTGTCGAAAATAACAGCTACAGAAAAGGAAGTCTCAGGGCCGGAGAGTAATCAAAGGGGAACTGAGACTGAAGGAGAGCCCGTTGAGGACGGCCTGGTCACTCAAACCGCAAAACAGATCCAGAAGGGGTGACGCTGAGCCTATCTCAACTGAGGCACCAGGAGGACCAACGCAAAGAGAGGTTCTCACAGAAGTAGACAGATACAGGTTTGAAGTTGAGCCCCAGACAGACCCGGAAGGCGAAGGAGGCGAAATAGAAGGAAGTCAGAGTGTTCGGACTCCTCCTGAGCGCTTGCAGAGCCATCAAGAGAAAACACCATAGCACAAGATGAGGGCATTGACCAGCAACCTGAAAAGCTGAACAGTAAAATGACACTGAAAGAAGATAAATGGCCAGAGCCACAAGCTGCAAAAGAGAAAGTGGTAATAGACAAAACAATAGAGGAAGAAGTTGATACCACAAGGAGGGAGGATCTGAGTGAAGGAGAATTGCAGGGTGATCGCAAGCTGAAAAGAAAGAATTGCAAACAGGAGGTATGCAGGTCCTGAATGGGCGTATGCAACATCAGCTGAGTGGCAACAAGAATTTTTGGCATTCTGTTTTGATCGAGAGATTCCAGGTCAATACTACGGCACCTGAATTCGACCACAGAGAAGAGAGATTGTGTTGAAATAAAAATAAAGCTGGAAAGCTGAGAGAAAAAGGGACTGATAAATTACCGGATGTGACACTGCTAACCTGAATTGACTTTTGAAAAACAGATTTTGACAAGCTACTAACCTGATTTGACAAGGATCCTGGGAGTGAGTGAAACGCTGTACTTGTACTTGCTAAAGAAAGACTTTGCTTGAAAAAAAAAGAGCTTTAGACCTTCCTCAGTTGATTGTTTGCCTTTATATTGTTCTGCTTTCTGATTCTTTACAGATCATGATTAACACTAGAGATAACAATAATAGGAGTAGGATTCGTAGATGGTTGAGTATTATTTTGGGTGTTGTGTGTGCGATAGTAATAATAGCTGTGATTGTGGGAATGCCATTAGTGGATAAGAGTGAGACTAACAATGCTTCAATTCCTGAGACTGCTACACTAACACCATGGGAGAGATTCGAGCAAGAAACAAAATATTTGCATGAGGGAACTAACACAAAAGGGGAACTATCTACTAATGTTTTCTATCGCTTTTTGAATGAGTATGTTGAAACAATGGATGCGAAGAATTGTTATGTGTGCAGGAAAATTCCTTCATCAGTACAAGAAGGGGTTACTTATCATAGTTTGCCGCTAACTTACGGGATAAGTTGTAGTTTGTTATTAACAAGGATTTATGATCAAGAATATATTCAGTACTTCTATTCTAATCTAGATGTAGTGTTTTCTTTTATGCCTATAAAATGAATATTTGACTAAGATAGCTAGAGATCATAGTATAAAAATAGTTAGGGGTTTCTTTGAGCCCACACTGACATTTGGTACAGCTTATGCGCATCACAATAATCTAACCTGCTTACTAACGCATGTAGAGAAGAGCTGTTTAGATCACACTGATGATAGAAGAAAAGCGTTAAAAGAAAAGCTAGCAAAGGGATTAGAGAAACTAGCGTTTGCAAATGATTATGCTTATAGTGCAATAAAGACACAAGGCAAATTAGCTATAGATGCATTACACGTAGGAAAGTTTTGTATATATAGACCAAAATCTGACCATGACACTTAATTTGTGGGAACGAGTGAGTGCAGACTTGTGTTTTTGTTTCAGAGTAAGTGGACGTTCATGTTAAATGGACAGGATCCAGCGATCCCGGGGATCTATTGCATATGTGGACTTAATGCTTATTACCGTCTTCCAAAGGGATGGTATGGGACATGTTATTGGGAATAGTTTTTCCAAAGATTTACCAATTTGACGACTTAAGGAAGTTTCCTAAAGTGTCTGAATTACATCATACTAGACAGAAAAGAGAGACAGTGGCTGCTGTTGTGGGTGATATATTTGGAGCAATAATTCCTTCAGTGGGAGTTATCTTAAACTCCATAAAGATTCAGAAGTTGTCTACTATTGTGGAGAACATGCTGACAAACTTCACAGGGGCTATACTCCTGATGGATACTGAACTTGCTGCGGAGAGGGCTATGACTCTTCAAAACCGGCTTGCTTTAGACATTCTTTTAGCGAAAGTGGCAGAGTCTGTAGGATGCTTAATGAGCGCCACTGTTGTGCTTATATTGCAGATAACAGTAAGATGATTAGAAGTATGCTTACTAACCTAACGAGGGATAGTACAGATTTGAAGGAGCTAAAGGAATTTGGAGTTTGGGAAAAGGTTGGAAAGGGACTTGCTAAAGTGGGAAGTTGGTTTGGTAATATTTGGCATGGGATACTTGCAAAAATAATAGGGGGAATATTGATTGTTTTAGCTTGTTTATTTGGACTATACTTATCATGTAAAATTAGTAAAAGAATTAGAGAAAAATTGGCAAAACACAATATGAGGAGAGAAGAAAAGAAAAGGGAGAAAGTATTCAAAGCAAAATACGAAAAGTCAAAAATGGGGGAAGAGATTGAAATGAAGGAACTAAGAAAGTGAAAAGAAAAGTTAAGAGTGGATTTGGGTGATGACAAATGTCATCAGAGGAGGGATTGTTGGAATGTAGTTTTATAATCAAAATTAACATGAAATGTTTATGAATTAATGCATAATAATGCCGCATAGAAAATGTTTTGTTGTGTTTTACTAAACGTGTGTTTGAAATGTGCCCAGGGGGAGTGGCCACCAATGTATACAATGATTAATGAAACTGACTAATAATGAGATATTAATGTACTAATGTATGATTTTGTATTAGTATTAAGGGTTATATGTTAAGGTTTGCTAATTAATCACTAGGCCTTAGTTAGCATGAGTCGGGGCCTAGCTGCCCGGTTTCATATTAAATGTGTTTTTCTAATGTGCTGACTTGCTGAAGGACATGTAGTCGTACTTTTCCAGAAGCTAGAAGATTAGTATTACCGTAGAAAAATCTTTCTCATGAGACTCGACTTACTCAAGGAGACATTCTTGACGAATGCAGCAGTGTAAACTTGCAACAGGTACAAGGTCGCCTAAACTGGTATAGACAATGAAACTACTGACTGAGTCTGAGAAACTATAAGTTTGTATCTGACATTCTACCCGTTGGAGACGTCAATTACAGGAGCCAATAAACTATGTAAGAACTGTTACGGGGTGACAATCTTAATGAGACGACAAGTAAGCCATTGGATGGAGATGATGGTGCGCCAAAACTTGCCCAATTGGAAATTAGGGGACTGTACAACAAGATTGATATAAAATTCTTGGACACAAGGAGAAATCAGCCATTGCGTGCCTTTTGCTATTGCCCAGCCACTTTGTTACTCTGCCCAAAGACTTTGCTGTTTGAACTTTGCAACCCATCCTCACTTACTTTGCCTTGCCGATTCATAAATTTCCTCCTTATGAGGGAGGTATTCCCTTTTGCCCAGTATTACTGAACTCTGCTGTGTTTCCTGGCTAATGGCCAATCAACTGATGTCCTGAGGACGAAGACTGACTCTGTATGCTGACCCATTACGGAGGGTAACTATATGATGATGAAATTGTATTGTCTGTTTGCCTTTTCTTTCTAGGTACCAACTTCTTCTTTTGATAGAGACCATAGATAGATGTTTTCTAAATTTGTGTTGCTAAATTATTTTGCATGAAGCCCAATATGCTAAAGTTGATTCGAGGTTAGTTAAGGAATTCACTAAACGGATGCAAATAGACAAAATGAATGAATCTATGCTTTGTTGAATAATGCGCTAATGATAATCTGCCAAAGTTAACCCATGTTGACGTTGTGCTATGTTCTAATGTATATGATCTTTGCTCTGATTAAATCTTATTCGAGTTGCCATATTATGACAATGTTAATGTGTTTTCTGGTTTCGAGACTAATAAACTTGCTAGTAGAATTGTAATCAATAGGGAAAAAATATCATAAATTTTACTAAATTTTGTGTGGTTATTCATGGCTGAAAGGTCATGGTGGTTTCCGAGTCTTATTGATGCCATTGATTACTTTGATTGACTTGCTATTGTGAATATTGATGAGATTACTGACTTATTGATTTACATGTTGATTAGTTGTCTCATCCTAAGGTGTCTTCAATCAGGGTCAAAAGATTCATCGGCCTAAAACGAGTCCCAGATTGAATAAATTATCTAGCTTGGGACGCGTTATCACCATCTCGGATTCCAATGTGGTCGGCACTCTGGGAGCATCTGGAGCCAGTGCCAGCAGGTGACATCACAGCCCTCCCCTAATAGGTGCTTATCTGTGTAGCTAGCCAATCCTCCTTTCAGGGCTATTTAGGGTCTCTCTCCTGGGTGTTTCCTCCGATTTGGATTGCAAGACTCCAGCAGGAATCCTCTGCATCCTTTACTTAATCTTCTACCGACGGAACTGTAGCTGAACCCTCCACGAACACTACAAACTGCAACATAGAAGCAAAGATGACTTCTGCAACATTGTATCTTCAGCTCCTGCCAGCAACTGCAATTGTTTCCAGGTCGTGCATCCTCTGAGGACTACCTGTCTTCAGCCTGCAACATAAGAACTGAAGGCATCTCCTGTGGAGTGGCGGAATCACTACCCTGCTTCAGCAGGCACCTCTCTGCAGCGATGACCGGTGTCAGGGGTCCCCTCTTCAGATGACGAGTTTTGATCCAGCAACACGGGTGGTGGACTAAAGTGACCCCGCCTGTCCCAGGGTCCAGCTGTCCAACTTTGGTGGAGGTAAGAGCTTGCCTCCCCATGCAAGACAGTATCCCTGTGCACTGCGTGACTTGCAGTTGCCAAGGCTTGTGTGTGACCTTCCAAGAAGTTCTTTGTACACAGCACAGCTTAGGCCCCCAGCGCTCCATCCTGCAACGCACAGATTCCTGAGTGGTTCTCCTGCGGCATGGGATCCCTTTGTGTCGTGCTGTGTGGGCCTCCATTTGCACCTTCTTTGTCCCTGTACTGTGGGACTCCTGTGTGCGCTGCCTGGCCTTCTGAGGACTCCGAGTTGCTGAGAGCCCCCTCTGTCTTCCCCTCCTGGGTAGAGGCCACCAGGTCCCTCCTGGTTCCGGGCAGCACCATTTTCCAGTAACCGTGAGCTTGGCATGTGCCAATGCTTGTTGGTGGAATTCAGTGACGCAAACCAGACTGAAGTCATCAATCCGGAATTGGATATCTTCTGCACCAACCAGCAACCCGCATCTGTCTTCTTGGATGCATAAATGATTTTGTCTTCTCACCAGTGGTTCTTCCTTTGCACCTTTACCTGGGTTAGCAGGGGATCCTGTTCTTGTTGGACTCTTCAGTGCTTCTTGGACTTGGTCCCCTTCTTGCACAGGTCCTCAGGTCCAGGAATCAATCACTGGGGTCTTGCAGTCTCTTCTGGTTCTTGCTTAATCTTCTATCACAACTTCTTGTATGTTTCAGGAAACTTAATGTCATTTACTCCCATTTCTTGGGCTCTGGGGTTATTTACTTTTGGTGTTTTCTAACACTCCCAGCACCCCTCTACACACTACACTTGCCTGGGTGGGAGACCAACTTTCGCATTCAACTATTTTAGTATATGGTTTGTGTTCCCCCTAGGCCCTTTGCAACCTATTGTGATTTTCATTATTTGCACTGTTTTCTAACTGCTTTTTACAGCTATTTCTGCATTCTAGTGTATATACTGTGATTATTACTTACCTCCTAAGGAAGTATAGTCTCTAAGGTATTTTTGGCATTGTGTCACTAAAAATCAAGTATATTGTTTTTTGTAATACTGAGTATTTTCTTTCATGTGTGTGAGTACTGTGTGAGTACTGTGTGAGTACAGTGGTATTGCAAGAGCTGTGCATGTCTCCTAGATAAGCCTTGGCTGCTCAGCTACCCATAGACAGCCTGGCTTCCAGACACTGGCTACATTTCACTAATAAGGGATACCTAGACCTGGTATAAGGTACAAGTACCTTTGGTACCCACTACAAACCAGGCCAGCCTCCTAAATCTGTGAATCTAATATTTGGGTGGGGGTGGGGGTAATGAATTTCATAGTTTGGCTGCATGAACAGAGAAAGCTGTACCACTTGTTATTTTTTTCTTGTATGGTGATGTTTGAAGGCAGGGTGCCAATCTTGAGCAGAGGTTTCTTTGCTGAATAAATGTGGTTGTTTTGTTTCTGATGAAAATGTGGTCCTGTTCCATGTATAGCTTTGTGAGTGATACAAAGCAGCTTGAAAGTGGATCTTCTGGCACCGGGTAATCAATGTAGGGCTCTCAAGGCAGGGAAGATCTGGGCTTGTGGCTTTATATGGCATAGTAGCCTGGCAGCTGAGTTCTGAATACATTGTAGTTTTTTCATAATAGCTAGAGACGATCCATGGTAAAGGCCATAGGCAAAATCCAGTTTAGATAGTAGCCTGGAACTTGTGAGGAAATCAGAGGTGGAGGAAGATGCATTGCAGAGTTTTCAAGGTGATGAAGCTTGATTGTGCTAATTTGTCCACTTGGGCATTCATTGTTAACTTGGAGTCCATAGTAATTCCAAGATTTTTAACTTCCTAAGATACTTGAGGAGGTGGTCCAAGATAGTCAGGCCAGGCACACAGTAGGTCATAATTTTTCCAGTCGCCACAGGTGAGTATTTCCATTTTGGAGGCACTCAGTTTGAGATAGAGCCGTTGATCACTTGTATACGAGGCAATTGAAGATTTGTGAGTTTTCAATGACTGAGGCATTTCCAATGTAAGTAGTATTTGTGGGTCATCTGCATATTTGTAGCTTGCTAGTTGAAAATCATTGATCAATTCTGGTAATGACATTATGTAGATGTTGAAAAGCATAGGTGAGATGATTGGTCCTTGACGGACTTCTGCTTTTGTGAGGTAGGGTTTGGACTAGAAGAGGGGGGAGAATAGTTATTAGTTCTATTTTGAAGGTAGGCTGTAATCCAGTGGAGAGCAGTCCCATCTATTCCTGCTTTGTGGTGTCTTTGAATTAGGGTGTCCTGATCAACAGTATCAAAATGCTGCTGAGAGGTCCAAGAGAAGTAGTGCAGCAAGTCCATTGCAGTTGATTAGTTTTAAGATCATCCCAAATTGCTATGAGTGCAGATTCAGTGCCTCTTCCTAGGTGGAATCCAGTTTGGTAGTCTGAAAGCATGAAGTTGTCTTCAGTGAATTGTGACATCTGGGCAAACGCTGCTCTTTCTATCAGTTTGCCCAGGAAAGGTCCATTTGTAATTGGTCTGTACTTGTTGGGGGTCATGTGGGTCCAGGTTTGTTTTCCTTAATAACGGGTGTATGTATGCCTTCTTCAGGTCTTCGGGAAAAGTTCCTGTTGTTAAAGAGTTACTGATGATTTTTCCTACAGGTATGCCTGCAGAAGTAGATAAAATAACAATCTTCAAGATGTGTGGTGAACAAGGGCCAGAAGGGCAGCCAGAAGGCCTGCTTGCTTTGACCGAATCCATAAATTCACTGTGATATTTGTTTGAAGTAGTGCAGAGGCTGGGTTGGTTTACTCATGGGGGGATTTTAAAAAACAGGTTGGGGCTGATAGTTTTCTTTTGTTTTAAATAGGAGTCCAATGTGTCTGTCTTGGTTGTGTAATGAACTGCTAGTTTGTGAAATCTTGAGTAGTGAGATGACTTCCTTCCATGCATTTATGTTTTCGAAATTCATTGAGAATTTTATCAAATTCCTTTGTTGCAGATTTAGCATTTTGAATTGTGAGTGATACCATTTTGTAGCTTTTTTGATTGATGATTTATGTATTATGTTAACTTTGTGTAGCTGAAGTATTTCTTGAACGTTATTTTGTGCCAAGTTCGTTGAAGCCTTCTGATTTGTTGCTTTAGCTTTTTTAGCTCTGTGTTTCACTTTAGCTGTGATAATAACATGGACTTTGACACGTTTACTGTTGTAATGAACATGTGACTGCATTTATTAGTACTGATGATCTAAATATTTAGTTGCGTTGCATGTTGCTGCAGCCCAGCCAACTCCCTCAAACCTGGCCCAGCCTTAAAGTATTAATGCGAGAGCCCAATGCCGGCTTTAGGGTAGGACAACCAGTGACATGGCCCTGGGCCCCAAGGTCGAGGGTGTGCAGTCTGCATGACATGCTGAACCAAGATAAGAGCAACCTTGAGAAATCTTTGTGAGAAGACTATATTGGCATATTTATATAGACATTAAGTAACCATGCTTGCATTTCTGCAAAACAACTGATGTACCCATTCTACATTGCTCATGACCTTGAGGCTAAGCTCTTAAATTATCACACTACTACTATAAGCAAATAAGAGCAGCTCTTTACTAGACTGTAAAAAACTTTACAATTGTTCTAACAGCCAATGAAAAGTACCATATCAGATTTTATGGCTGGCAATATGATATACTAACTTTGATATTTATTATTGCTGCTCTGAAAAAGCTCAAGATTAAAACTGAACTCAAAAGATCAAACTATGCAGTGTGTGTGTGTGTGTGTGTGTGTGTGTGTGTGTGTGTGCGCGCGCGTCAAGCAGCGCTGTGTCACCATTAACAGATAATACTCGTACTCCCGGGGATGAAAAAAATATCACCAAATATCTATTTGAAAGGCTGACTCGTTTTGACTTCAGTCTTTGACAAAGCTTACATACAAACAAGGTCTCCCCCGTCCCAATCGACTACAAATATTTAACGTCATCATTTTCACGATCTCGAATGAATTTTCTGTGATTGTGAGTATTGTCCATTTATGGTGACACAGTGCTGCTTGACATTTATAAAGGGCTCTGCCCCCAATGCTCTGCACCTGCCTCGAATAGGTGGATGTAATGGGAGAATCAGCAGGAAGAACTGTGTACAAAATATAAATATATTCTATATCATATGTTGCTTAAAAACTCTATAAATGACATATCACATCAAAGTATGAAATTACTTATTGCATAATATTTTGCCTTTGGAATTAAGACTGTTGGGTAAAGCCTTCTTTCTTCAAACCTGGGTATTTCATTTGTTGACATTTGTTCAGTACCTTTCAATTTCCAGTACTCTGGACCAATACAATAAATCCCATAAACAAAATTGACTCCACTATTATGGTATACATAAATTGAGGCAGAAATCAGGGCCCTTAATCTCTGGTGAGCCACATGTATTGCAATCATTTATCGTGGATATATGATTGATTAAATGCACATCACAAATATGATTCACTGGGCAAATAACAGTATTGAAGGTGATGACAAACAGCTTTTGGTAAGACCCAATGGAAAACCAATTGAATTATCAATTATTTTATAACAATGAGAATGTATTTTTATACACACGATTTTTTATTTTTTTTAATTATTTATTAACGTTTTCAAGTCATATATTAGATCCCCAGAAGTGGAAGATTGAGTACCTGACCCAATAAAAACAGCAGTGCACGTTTCAATAGAAATCAACACTGACATGCATTATGCATTTCTGTGGTCAAACTGTTATTTTTGACTTCCATTTGATGGGCAGCTGATGTTTTAAATTGTGGTATGGTAACATCACCAAAATAATTCAGTGGGTAACTTGCAGTGCCTAGGATGATGTGCTTCAAGTCTCATGCAGATTCTGAAGTATGGAAAGTAGATAGCATCTTTATTTATGAGATAAAACACTTTGGAAATAATACATGTTTTATAAAACAAGGCGTTGAGATCATAGATCCAATTAGGTTGTGGGTACACACAGGGTTTATTTCCCTGAAAAATGTTCAATATTCATGTGTGTTTTATATGAACTTTGAAATATGGACTGTAGGTTTTGTGTCAAACACATGCAAATGACAGGCGACATAAGTTAGATGGTAGAAATGAGACCATAAATAGTCTTCAGAGGTTATATGCATAGATGCAATTGGCCAGATAGTTCATAAATAGGCGCAACTGGGCCCAAGCATCTATTTGCCATGAAAGTTGGTATGCTCCTTGACATATTTTGTTCTGGTGTTACACTAGAAGAATTAAATGTTATAAATGTGTTGCTGTTTTGCAGAGGCCTGCACCCGAAGGGGACTTAAGGGGCCAGCGTGGTAAACGGCTGCAAGGCCGCAACGGTGTCCCGAGGGACAGAGACAAAATGGTGGGGTGTAAGGGGCATGCTTCCACCAACCCCCCTTTGTTCTGGAAGGGGAAGAGGGGGAAAAGCAGGCAAGGCACCAAAACACAGTGGAACGAAAGCCTGCCCATTAGGAGGCCACGCATTTTTAAAATGGTGCCCGCAGGGCACTATGCCGCTATAAGGCAGGAATGGTGCCGGAGGACAAAAACAGACCAAGGACTTTCAGACCAAGACTTACCTACTACCGAAGAGTGCCTCAGTCACCAAGAAGCCTGAAAAGGAAACCGTGGGGGGATCTCACACCGTTGGTGGCCAGCCGGCAGAGGACAGAAATCCAGTTGGCAAAGCAACTCTGCTGGTAAGACAGCTGAAATTCTGGCTGGGAGTGGGGATCGTGAACAGATGACCGCCACACTGTAGCGACATGACAGTGCGGTGTTGTCCAGTGAACGAACACCTCTGAAACCGATGGGAGCACTAAGGTGAGGCAGCAGGCAGAAGAAGTTCTGAGGAGAGCCGGCTCCACCTACCAAACACTGAGCATCGGTAAATCTTAAAGGGGAAACATCAGAGAACACAAGGTTGGAAGACCTACCTCTCCCCTCCTCTCCGCTCCCCAACACTTGGACATTGCAGATTCCTGCGGGACAGTTCCCCCTAAGCTTGCGGAATTCCTGCCCTAGCAGGGTTTCGTATCTGGGGTGCGTGAAAGGGTGCGAAGCAGAGTGGAGAACTCAACACGTCTTGCAGAATAAAAGTTAGCCGTGATTGATAGCGCTGCAAAGTGCCGAAAGGATCGGCAGGGCAGAGGGCATTGGTTGCCTCTGAGGCACGTGAGAAGGCACAAGATGGACTTCTTTTAAAGGGCCCGGGGAGTACTCCATCAAACAGGAGTGGCCCCTGGGCATTTGCTGACATGTCAGATGCTCACCCAAGGGGAGTAGCCCCTGGGCAAAGGGACAAGGCCGACAAAGAAATCAAGAGAGGAACGGCCCTTGGGGCAAGTATAGAGAGTTTAAAAAAAAAAAAACTGACACCCTGACCTCCACATCAAGCCCATAAGCAGATTAAGGGGTCCTATTGTTGCGCCTCACAACGCTCTAGAAGGGTTCTGTTAGTGCTGGTGTCTTGCACAACTGTACTTTGGCAACACCCGGGAGCAGGGGGCAATAGCTGATCTCTATTGAACATCTGAAAAGCTATTGCAAGGAACTATCCTCAGGGGGTCAGCATGCCGGATTGGCTGCGGACAGCCCCAAAGAGGGGTGATGCGACTCAGGCCCGGAGGCGGGGCAAGGACAGTGCAGCTGGGTGGGGACAGCCCACAAAGGGTGACGAGACCAAAGCCACACAGAGGCAAACCACATCATACTGCTGGGACAATCACTAAGTAGTAACTCAACATGCTACAACCAGAAGATATTGAGGAGATAATAAAGGCAGCAAGGGAGGCAGCTACCACCCATAACAAAGAGTTGCTGGCACATTTATGAAGCACGCAAAGCAACCGTCGCAGCCTGGGGGATCCTAGCGGCAGTAGCGAGAGCGAGGAGCTCAGTGGGGACCAAACGAGAAGGAAGTTAAGGAGGAGCCCAAGAAGGGTCGCTGCATCACCACCAAAGAAGGTATAAAGGCGGTAAAGAGGAAAGATGATGGAGACAAACCGAAGACACCACAGGAGGCAGCGCCCAGCACCAGCAAGAAGCTGCGACCCGCAGATGGTGAGCAGATAAGCACAATTGTGCAAGATTGTCTAAAATCCATTGCGCCATTGCTGTTAGACAAATCTGGGGAGCCAAGTTCACGGGGGGTGACAATGCAGGGGCAAGCAATGCATGCACAGCAGCTCAGAGGCCACTGCCATGGAGCCCTCAGCCAAGAAAATCGCACAGACAGTACCCATTGAGGCATGGGTAACATATCGGGGGCAGTGTCCAGGCTCGAAATAGGGAGGGCTTTACACCAGAGGCCTACCAGAGGGGCACACTGGGTTACCCAGACATGGTTACGAGGGCCACAGGTTTAGCAAGCTTGATATTGTTGGAAGTAAAAGAGCGCATCTGGAACAAGGAGTTTATGGATATTTTCTCGCTATTGGAGATCTCGCCACACGCAAGAAGGAGGATGATAAGAAAGAAAGGGCGCGGGTGAAGAAAGAAATGTTGATAATTGGCTGGACGCCTTTAGAATAATAGCCAAATATTTGTGGCTATTTGAGCCTACTATTCATGAGGCCCACAGGTAATTCATAGGCGATACATGGTTGGACTATGAAAAAACAGATGTCAGAGCACTCATGATATCAAATTAGAAGTAAGTTCAAATGTCCAATCTCCTTGGTGAAAATACGACAAACTCGTGTTTGTCTCAGAGTCCAGTTTAATTCATAGTGTTCTATTGTGCTCCACAAGAACAGCCAACACGTGTTTCATCCTCTGAGAAGTTTCTCTCTTGAGGACTTCATCAGGGCTGAAAATAAATAATAATAATGTCTATATATGTTGTACAGAACTAAAATTAGAGCAGAAAATTGGGACAAATACACTTGAATATATTAGAGTGACAATGGTGCAATGAACAGAAATATAAATATTGTGACTTATGTGAAAACCAACAGACAAACAGATCAATTGATCTGTTTGTATATATTACATCTCATAATTCTAACAACACCAAGGGAAAACCCCCTGATCAGTAAAGTATTTTGTGTCACACCTCAGATATAATATAAAAGAGTCAAAGTGCCGAAGGTACATGTAGTAAAAAAGTGCACGTCACCATTGAATAACCAAAAGCTTGATAAAATTCCAGGTGAGTATAGCCGAAAGGGACCCCGATTAATGCGAAATAAGATAGTTAAGAATTATAGGTAGTACCAAAGATTGGAGCCAAGGAAAAAATCCTATATTAAACATCAATCAACTATGTATAATTAGGCTAGAGCATACCTTCATTATAATTGGATTAAGAAGTTGAGAAATACTCAATAATTAAGTGAAAAGTCTGAGAAGAGAAAAAGGGGAAAACACGCCATATCAGCCAAAGTCCCTAAGTGAGTAAGGGATATTTAACCATCATCAAGTGTTATTCCCTGAATAAAAAGGGGCGAGATAACCTCCACTAACCTTAATGTCATATAATCAGTCCAAAACAATTCTTATAACGAGATAGTCTCCGTCTGTATCTAAGATGGAGTGAAGAACACATGAACAGTAATGTGATCAACCCCGTAGTATAGAGTTTCAAATGTCTTTGAAAAGATTTAAGAGTCGAAAACCCGAATGTCATGGGGATGTCCAGTACCTGGACACTCGAACACTCACCTCTCGGTTGGTATCTAAATTCTATTTGGGTTCGGGAAACCGCCGCGTGGTCCGATACACTCTGCAGCGTTTCCGTATCTTAGAACAGCATTAGACCTGAGCGTCCAGGAAATGGACGTGGATTTAACGTCTGCCCGCGTTGAGTGTAAACATAGAGAAAGGGCTCCGACTATCTAGCCCGAGCGCCATATTGGAGTGTCTCTAATACTATGAGTTGAGACATAAGTCCTATCTAATAGTTAAATCGCTGGTCTATATATGTGAGAGCAAGAAATAAGGAGCAAAGAAATCGGGCGCCATATTGAAATGTCTAGCCTAGTTTATAAGGATAAAATCCATTACCGTATATCCTCATATGGGTCTATATGTCTTTAGAGAGTGTCTAATAAGTCGAAATAGGAGGTATAAGGGGTCAGAAGGAATCAGAAAGAAGGTCATATAGATAACCATCTATGTAATTGTCCAAGAGATACATCAAAACGAGAAAATAATACTGTTGTGTGAGCACGACCAGTATAGAGTTCTTCCTTGTGACAGTGACGCTATTGGGATCAGTACAGGAAGGGATAAGAAGATAAAAAATCAATATGCTGCCACAAAGGGGGGACGATAGTAACGTGCAACATTCGAACCACATGTGACCATGTGACAAATAAAGAGGCACAGTAGAGTCAAAACGACATTATATTGAGAATCGCAGTAATGTTGTGTCCTCTATATTAGTAATGAAATATAAACATTTTATGCTAAGTATCTAACGTACAATGCACGGTCCAAGTAATCGATATGCTGCCACAAAAGGGGGACGATGGTAACGTGCAACACTAGAATCACATGTAACCATGTAACATATAAGGAGGCAAAATAAAGTCAGAACGACATTATACTGAGAATCCCAATGTTGTTGTGTCCTCCATATTAGTAGTGAAGTATAAACATTATATGTTAAGAGTCTAACGTACATAGCACGGTCCAAAAAATTGGAACTGTGTAAGAGTCGACTATGAGTATGTTAAAAAGACATAGATAAAAGCCTCATACAGTACACGTGGTGATGAGTGTCAAAGCAAGTGATTGTAAGTATGATTCTGCATACAATACTGACAAGAAATAAGTAGAGGTGTATTACTAGTGGACTAGCATTACTAATGCATTGGTTATGATGGTTCACAGGAAGGCCAAGTACATATTAGTCTAATCAGAGAATAAATTTAAGGACAATAAATCAATCCCCTAGGTAGTATTCCATCTCAAAATTGGTGTTTAGGCCATCTTCCACAGCTCTGAGTTTTAAAATCCAATAACATTCCCTTTTTCTGAGCGCTAGCTCTCTGTTTCCTCCCCTAGGGTCTCTTTTAATGTAATCAAATCCAAAAAACTCGAATCCACAGTGGTTGTTGTGTTCAGGGCAATGTCGCATGTGGTTCACTATAGGGTATCTCCCATCGTCCTGTCTCAGGGCTCTGAAATGTTCACTTGCCCTGATTTTGAGTGGTCTGATAGTGCTGCCTATATAATATAGGCCACACTTGCAAATGATCATATATACAACAAAATTACTGTCACATGTGATATTGTAGTTAATGTTGTATGTCATACGAGTTGAGCTCATAAATGAGGTGATACCTGACTTTGCCCATCTGCACATGCCACAATGTCCGCATTTAAAAAAACCTTTATTGCGGTTGCTCAGCCAATTGCCGAGATTCTGTTTAGTGCGAAAGCTAGGGCATAGAATATTTTTGAGAGTTCTGCCCCTTCTAAACGTAAAAACCGGGGTTCTAGGGATCACTGTTCTCAGATTAGGATCAGCTCTGAGAATATCCCAATGTCTGTTCATACATTTCTTAAGGAGTGTCGCTGGCTTTGTATAGTTGACTATACATCTGATAGTATTGTCCCTAGGTCTAGATTTGTGACAAAGTGTGTCTGATCTCTGAAGACGTAATGCCCTGATACGGGCATTATTAATCACATTTGAAGAGTACCCTCGTGTTTTAAATCTGTGGCTCATATCCTTGATACATATATCAAAGTCTTCTTCAAGGCTACAGTTGCGTCTAGCCCTTACCATCTCACCATAAGGTATTGAATTAATTTGGTGGATTGGATGTGCGCTATTGGCATGTAATATAGAGTTACAAGAGGTGCTTTTTCTATAAAGACGACTCTCTGTTTTGTTGTTTTGGATGAACAATTCCACATCCAGGAAAGCAATTTTTGATATACTATGTTCGGATGTGAAATGAATATTGTAATCATTATTGTTAAGGTACAAAACAAATTCATTCAATTTTTGTAGATCACCTGTCCAGATCATCAGGCAATCGTCGATATATCTACCCCAATAGAGTATGTCCGACATCCAGGCACTACCCTCTTTGCTCCAGATTTTATTTAGCTCAAAAAGTCCCATAAAGAGATTTGCGTAAGCTGGCGAGAATTTAGACCCCATAGCGACACCTTGTCTCTGGCGGTACCATTCATTTTTTAATAAAAAAACATTGTCGTTTAAAATCAGATCCACCATATTGATTAACATAGTTGTGTGGTCATAAAGTCTCGCAGGTCTCCTGTAAAGAAAATGTCGCAGAGCTTCCTTCCCTTGTTCGTGGTTGATACTGGTGTATAACGAGGTAACATCTAGTGTAACTAAGATCATACCTGGTTCCCATATCATATCCGTTAGTAGGCTAAGTATGTGTTTGGTATCCTTAATGTAAGATGGTAAGATATCAAGAATATGAATTTGGAAGAACCAACGGCCAAAAATTATAAAATTCTAAATGAAATCACAAATATACACCAGAATGAGGTCGCACAGAGAAAAGCACGTAAACTCAGACGAGATGAGTCAGACTATAAAAATGGTAGGATTTTCACATTCTCGCGCAAATATGACCATTTGATCAAAAGGATTGAATCCCCACAGAACTATGAAGCGGGCTCCTCATCCTCTCTAAACAGTGTATCCACTAATAACAGCGAGATGAGCGGTTGCTCAAATACATCTAGAAATGACTTAACAACACAACAAGGTACTCCCTCTTTTTTAACAGAGGTCCAGAGAATACGACAGGGACAGTGGGAGACAAATCGACGCCTGGTAGATCCAGGAAAACCAGACGGGGTGGGAGAGGCAGACAACACAGATTTAAAGAAAGGAATGAAAACACGCTCTTGGAACAGGGGGAAATAGGAAACTCTGTCAACAACCACATTAACATCATTAACCTTTCCAATCTTGAACTCTCTAATCATGACTTAACACTTCTCAGCAAAGGTCTGGGTTTCTGTCCAGGTGAGGCTGGAGACTTTCAGAGTACCAAAATTGACTTTTACAAATTCATTAGACGTCTGAAATTGAAAAAACACTTTATGAACCAACCAGACTATAAACAAAAAGATACTCTAGTAGACGCCCTTAATGAGGGCCACCCTCTATCCATTAAGGATATACAAGACACGGCTACTTTACTGTCTATTGCCAATTACGAACAAGATCCGACTACCTTAACACAGATCTTAACAGATCTGGATATCCCATCAGAAACACTCCCTAGTGGACTAAGGAATAAATCTGCCTGGACTCCAACCCTTGTGAAGGACAACTGTATAGACACTTTCTTCAAGATGGTTTGGTGCGACCTCAATAGGGTAGAATTAAAGAATACTACTCGGACAAGTGTCTGGCACCGTAACCTGAGCCAAACAGAAATGAGTAATCTGAAACAACTATGTAGCAACGAAGATATTACCATAAAGGAGGCAGATAAAGGGGGTAATATTGTGATTATGAACACCTCAGATTATGAACAGGAGATCTTTAGACAATTAGGAGACATTACTTGTTATGAGAAGATCCTCTCAGATCCTATACCCGCACTGTCTAACAAAATCAACAAATTTTTACAAGAGTGCCTAAACCAATCTTTCCTCAAGGAAGAGGAATACATGTACCTCCGTGTTCACAGACCCAGGAATCCCTGTATTTACATACTGCCTAAAATACATAAGAACACTACATCCCCCCCAGGTAGGCCCATTGTATCAGGCATCGGAAGTCCCACAGAACGTCTTTCGGAGTATGTTGACATTTTCTTACAACCATTTGTAATTAACTTACCATCTTACATTAAGGATACCAAACACATACTTAGCCTACTAACGGATATGATATGGGAACCAGGTATGATCTTAGTTACACTAGATGTTACCTCGTTATACACCAGTATCAACCACGAACAAGGGAAGGAAGCTCTGCGACATTTTCTTTACAGGAGACCTGCGAGACTTTATGACCACACAACTATGTTAATCAATATGGTGGATCTGATTTTAAACGACAATGTTTTTTTATTCAAAAATGAATGGTACCGCCAGAGACAAGGTGTCGCTATGGGGTCTAAATTCTCGCCAGCTTACGCAAATCTCTTTATGGGACTTTTTGAGCTAAATAAAATCTGGAGCAAAGAGGGTAGTGCCTGGATGTCGGACATACTCTATTGGGGTAGATATATCGACGATTGCCTGATGATCTGGACAGGTGATCTACAAAAATTGAATGAATTTGTTTTGTACCTTAACAATAATGATTACAATATTCATTTCACATCCGAACATAGTATATCAAAAATTGCTTTCCTGGATGTGGAATTGTTCATCCAAAACAACAAAATAGAGAGTCGTCTTTATAGAAAAAGCACCTCTTGTAACTCTATATTACATGCCAATAGCGCACATCCAATCCACCAAATTAATTCAATACCTTATGGTGAGATGGTAAGGGCTAGACGCAACTGTAGCCTTGAAGAAGACTTTGATATATGTATCAAGGATATGAGCCACAGATTTAAAACACGAGGGTACTCTTCAAATGTGATTAATAATGCCCGTATCAGGGCATTACGTCTTCAGAGATCAGACACACTTTGTCACAAATCTAGACCTAGGGACAATACTATCAGATGTATAGTCAACTATACAAAGCTAGCGACACTCCTTAAGAAATGTATGAACAGACATTGGGATATTCTCAGAGCTGATCCTAATCTGAGAACAGTGATCCCTAGAACCCCGGTTTTTACGTTTAGAAGGGGCAGAACTCTCAAAAATATTCTATGCCCTAGCTTTCGCACTAAACAGAATCTCGGCAATTGGCTGAGCAACCGCAATAAAGGTTTTTTTAAATGCGGACATTGTGGCATGTGCAGATGGGCAAAGTCAGGTATCACCTCATTTATGAGCTCAACTCGTATGACATACAACATTAACTACAATATCACATGTGACAGTAATTTTGTTGTATATATGATCATTTGCAAGTGTGGCCTATATTATATAGGCAGCACTATCAGACCACTCAAAATCAGGGCAAGTGAACATTTCAGAGCCCTGAGACAGGACGATGGGAGATACCCTATAGTGAACCACATGCGACATTGCCCTGAACACAACAACCACTGTGGATTCGAGTTTTTTGGATTTGATTACATTAAAAGAGACCCTAGGGGAGGAAACAGAGAGCTAGCGCTCAGAAAAAGGGAATGTTATTGGATTTTAAAACTCAGAGCTGTGGAAGATGGCCTAAACACCAATTTTGAGATGGAATACTACCTAGGGGATTGATTTATTGTCCTTAAATTTATTCTCTGATTAGACTAATATGTACTTGGCCTTCCTGTGAACCATCATAACCAATGCATTAGTAATGCTAGTCCACTAGTAATACACCTCTACTTATTTCTTGTCAGTATTGTATGCAGAATCATACTTACAATCACTTGCTTTGACTGGACACTCATCACCACGTGTACTGTATGAGGCTTTTATCTATGTCTTTTTAACATACTCATAGTCGACTCTTACACAGTTCCAATTTTTTGGACCGTGCTATGTACGTTAGACTCTTAACATATAATGTTTATACTTCACTACTAATATGGAGGACACAACAACATTGGGATTCTCAGTATAATGTCGTTCTGACTTTATTTTGCCTCCTTATATGTTACATGGTTACATGTGATTCTAGTGTTGCACGTTACCATCGTCCCCCTTTTGTGGCAGCATATCGATTACTTGGACCGTGCATTGTACGTTAGATACTTAGCATAAAATGTTTATATTTCATTACTAATATAGAGGACACAACATTACTGCGATTCTCAATATAATGTCGTTTTGACTCTACTGTGCCTCTTTATTTGTCACATGGTCACATGTGGTTCGAATGTTGCACGTTACTATCGTCCCCCCTTTGTGGCAGCATATTGATTTTTTATCTTCTTATCCCTTCCTGTACTGATCCCAATAGCGTCACTGTCACAAGGAAGAACTCTATACTGGTCGTGCTCACACAACAGTATTATTTTCTCGTTTTGATGTATCTCTTGGACAATTACATAGATGGTTATCTATATGACCTTCTTTCTGATTCCTTCTGACCCCTTATACCTCCTATTTCGACTTATTAGACACTCTCTAAAGACATATAGACCCATATGAGGATATACGGTAATGGATTTTATCCTTATAAACTAGGCTAGACATTTCAATATGGCGCCCGATTTCTTTGCTCCTTATTTCTTGCTCTCACATATATAGACCAGCGATTTAACTATTAGATAGGACTTATGTCTCAACTCATAGTATTAGAGACACTCCAATATGGCGCTCGGGCTAGATAGTCGGAGCCCTTTCTCTATGTTTACACTCAACGCGGGCAGACGTTAAATCCACGTCCATTTCCTGGACGCTCAGGTCTAATGCTGTTCTAAGATACGGAAACGCTGCAGAGTGTATCAGACCACGCGGCGGTTTCCCGAACCCAAATAGAATTTAGATACCAACCGAGAGGTGAGTGTTCGAGTGTCCAGGTACTGGACATCCCCATGACATTCGGGTTTTCGACTCTTAAATCTTTTCAAAGACATTTGAAACTCTATACTACGGGGTTGATCACATTACTGTTCATGTGTTCTTCACTCCATCTTAGATACAGACGGAGACTATCTCGTTATAAGAATTGTTTTGGACTGATTATATGACATTAAGGTTAGTGGAGGTTATCTCGCCCCTTTTTATTCAGGGAATAACACTTGATGATGGTTAAATATCCCTTACTCACTTAGGGACTTTGGCTGATATGGCGTGTTTTCCCCTTTTTCTCTTCTCAGACTTTTCACTTAATTATTGAGTATTTCTCAACTTCTTAATCCAATTATAATGAAGGTATGCTCTAGCCTAATTATACATAGTTGATTGATGTTTAATATAGGATTTTTTCCTTGGCTCCAATCTTTGGTACTACCTATAATTCTTAACTATCTTATTTCGCATTAATCGGGGTCCCTTTCGGCTATACTCACCTGGAATTTTATCAAGCTTTTGGTTATTCAATGGTGACGTGCACTTTTTTACTACATGTACCTTCGGCACTTTGACTCTTTTATATTATATCTGAGGTGTGACACAAAATACTTTACTGATCAGGGGGTTTTCCCTTGGTGTTGTTAGAATTATGAGATGTAATATATACAAACAGATCAATTGATCTGTTTGTCTGTTGGTTTTCACATAAGTCACAATATTTATATTTCTGTTCATTGCACCATTGTCACTCTAATATATTCAAGTGTATTTGTCCCAATTTTCTGCTCTAATTTTAGTTCTGTACAACATATATAGACATTATTATTATTTATTTTCAGCCCTGATGAAGTCCTCAAGAGAGAAACTTCTCAGAGGATGAAACACGTGTTGGCTGTTCTTGTGGAGCACAATAGAACACTATGAATTAAACTGGACTCTGAGACAAACACGAGTTTGTCGTATTTTCACCAAGGAGATTGGACATTTGAACTTACTTCTAATTTGATATCATGAGTGCTCTGACATCTGTTTTTTTGCTGTTTTGTTTCCCTTGAGACATTGGAGGACGAGGGAAGATCCTCTTGTCAGTAGCACCGTGCCATGAACGGAATGTTTTGATTTTAATGGACGTTCTGTGAGCGCCCTAAATCCTATGAATTTCTTCCTAACCAGCATGGTTGGACTATGATCAGAGCTTCAGGATAAAGATACAGGCACAACCTGACATGGAGTGGGACGAAGAACATGTGTCCAGTTATATGCCTAAAATGAGGTAGCTAGGGAAGCCAGACCTGGATCAGAGAAGCAGGATCACCCCTTTCGAATGGGGCTATTCAAAGGGTATCAATACAAACGGAAGTCCTTCTTCAAGCAGAGGCATTTTGAGGGCTGGAAAGGAGGGTAGTCAGGGAAGGGTTCCCTAGCCGTGTTCTACAATATGATAAAGATGAGTGCACATGAGGCCCATGGTGCAAATTCAGTCATGTGTGGTCTGTTTTTGGGGGGTACCCAGCAGTTGGTTGCAAAAGAAACAGGTGATAAAGATAGGGATAGGGATAGGAGAGAAAAAACAAAGAAGTAATAGCCCAGCTAAGCGAGGGTTGAGTATTGCTTGGAGGAGCTTTCAGCTGGTTCTCTCTCTCTCATTAAAGCGCACAGTTTAAGGGGGCTAGCCAACGTTTATGATAATAAAGCGGACACACGTTTGTGACGCAAGGTATTTGAAAAAGGTTTCAGGATACCAGTGATAAGGCAAAGGAGATCAAGTAAGGGAGAAACCAAGAACCTACCCTCAGCCTTACTGCACCCAGATGTTGTATGCAAGAAAATTGCCAAAGAGAGCACTGGACAGGATAGAGAGCACTGGACAGGATAGAGAGCACTGGACAGGATAGAGGGCCCATTAGTTTTGGGGAAGCCTTAAGGATTAGTGGTTTCACCTCTGGGAGTGGTACCCAAGAAGGGGCAGGGCCAATATAGACTAATTCACTACTTGTCATTCCCAGAAGGAGAATCAGTTAATGATGCCATCAACCCAGAGGAATGCCCAGTCAGTTACGCGTCAGTGGAAGACGTGGTTGATCCTGTGCGTGCCGCAGGTCCAGGTGCTTTCATGGCAAAAGCAGACATCAAATCTGCTTTTGGGGTCTTACTGGTACACCCAGACAGCTACCACCTCCTGGACTTCCAATTTAATGGGGAGACTTACTTTGACAAGGCCCTGCTACCCATGGGTTGTTCAATATCCTGTGCCTACTTCAAAAAGTTTGCTAGCCTGTTGGAATGGACCCTACACAAAAGGTACCCCTGAGCAGCAAACTGCACTACCTGGATGACTTCCTGTTTCTAGGTAAACCTACAGGAAATGAGCGCACAAACCTCCTTGGGGCCTTCCAGAAGTTGGCAGCTGGGATGGGGGTCCTGCTAGCAGCAGATAAGACAGTGGGTCCCACGACCAAAATTGTGTTTTTAGGGATCGAGCTGGACTCAATGGCTGGCACATCACAGATACCGGAGGACAAGGTGCAAAAGATGGGGCAAAAGATCAGAGACTTGGCAAGAAAACAGAAAGTAACCCTGGGTGAGTTGCAAGAACTAATTGGCAAATTAAACTTCGCTGCTAGGGTCATCCAAGTAGGCAGAGTCTTTGGGAGACCAGTTGACCAGAGGGCTGAAGAAAAAACACTACCATGTCAGACTGAGTGCAGGGGCAAAACAGGATGTAAAGCCTTGATGAACCTTCCCATCACACTTCAATGTGGCTCTCCTATGGAGGGAAGGATGTGAATCTAACAAGGTTAGGCCTGTACGGGGACACTGCAGGCAGATTGGGTTTTGGGGCAATCCTAGGAGATAAATGGTAGTGAAGCGGTGGCCCCACGAGTGGACTGAAGCAGAGGTAACCAGGAACACAGCTTTTCTGGAATTGTTTCCTATTATAGTGGAGGTGACCATCTGGAGTTCAAGGCTGTGTAATTTGAAGCTGACAATTTGTACAGACATCCAGGTGGTGGTGCACGGCATTAATACAGGGGCAGCCAGGTGCCAAGGGTACTTAGACTCAAAGCGATTGGTGCGTCTGCAGTTAATGAACAACTTGGAGTTGCGGGCAAGGTATGTGCAGAGGATCAATGCTCAAGGAGATGCACTCATTTCCAGATGAAGCAGTTCAGGGAGTATGCGCCCTAAGCAGAGAAGTGCATGACATCTCTCCCAGGGAGCTAGGGAGCTGTGGTCCATGGCGGGCACACCCTTACTCAGCTAGTACATTTTTGCATCTAAAAGAGCCAAGAGATATGCAACTTTACAAAAAACATTTCATGAGTTTACAAGGTTGCATTCTTTTATCAGGCAGGCCACCTCACAGTCAGCGGAACGCTTTATCAAATGGGCATTCGATCATAAGAAATTCAGATCATGGGCTCAAGTACATCTAGCAGAAGTAGCACATTGCGCAAAGCTGGTCACCTAAGAGGACCCCCAACATCATCTCATTATCTGAAAGCAGTAATAAAAGGCTGGAGGCACCTGGAAGGGGCAAAAGAGGACAAAAGGAGACCCATTGAGTGCAACACCCTAGTTCGCCTAGTGGAGGCCTTGCCTGTAGTATGTGAGGACACATTACAGGTCACATTGCTCGAGGCGGCATCCACATTGGCATTCTTTGGAGCCTTGAGGGTAAGTGGGCTAGTGGCCTCAGCAAAGCAGGAGACTGGGGGGTCCGGTCTGCAGGTACAGAATGTACAACTTGGTGCAGGGAGATTGCAGGTAACCCTAAGGAGGGCCGAAACAGACCAGCAAGGGAGAGGCGTTGAGGCTAATGAGGCTATCAAGCAGTGAAGTGTGCCCAGTGCATTGGATGGAAGAATACTGGGTGATCCGCCCACCAGTTGGAGGCCCACTAAACAAACACAGGAATGGGGACTGCCTTAGCAAATTTCAATTCAAAGTGGTGTCTAGGATGGCTCTCGCAAAGGTTGGGTTGCCAGCAGCCGATTTTGGAACGCACTCATTCCGCGTTGGGGCAGCAACCACAGCAGCCAGGTGGGGGCTCTCAGAGGACAGCATCAAAGGAATAGGAAGGTGACACTCAGCAGCCTACAAGCGTTATGTAAGAGCGTCACGGGGAGGCGAAGCTTAGCAAGCAAACACAACAAATAAATAAATGATGAAAATGGGGGCGAGGTACCCACTATCCCAACCTATCACCATTTATTTCGACAGGTGAACAGAGAAGGACTGTATGGAATGTAGGACATTCATTTGTGAGGAAAACAAAGTTGGGGGAACAAAGGGGGGCACTCAGAAGCCCAGGCTAGCCAGCACCACCATAAGATGGGCCGCCATACCAAGAATGTGCTGGGACCAAATGCAGAGCATTTTGGAAAGGCTTTGCCGGCAATATCCATGTGAGGCGGACATGCTTATAGTGCACCTTTGGGGGGGGGGGGGGTTTAGGGGGGAGAAGAGGGGGAACGAGCAGGCACAGCTGGGTAGAAAAGAGGTGCCGAAGAAAATATTGGAGGGGGCCTGATTGGAACTGCCAGCTATTGGGCAGCACAAACTCACTATGGTCTGAAATCGGAAGGAGTCCCGGTCCACCAGCACCCTTAAAAGATCTAAAAATAAGCTCAATGTGGCAGTGGAAAAATGTTGTAGGACGATGGCTGGGATGCCAACAGACACGGCCTGATCAACTTGAGACGCCTAGAGTATTTTGCACAGGATAGGATGCACCTAACCGATGCAGGGCTAGAAGTATTCTGGTCCAACCTCTGGGCAGCCATGGTTCTAGCGGGCTGTAAAAAAAAGTAATGAGATGATGCAATACCCCTCACGGTACAAACAGTGACGCTCCATCTCGAGGACTCAATCATCACCAATAAAACACCAGACTGATAGAGGCGCTAAGTTGAGTATTAGTCATCATGAAAATGTATAGCCAATTGATTTACAGCTTAAACGATATGTTGGAATGAGTTATGATCATATATCAATGTTACAACTTGATTTATGGCCTTATAGGCCTTCCAGAAGAATTTAGGTAGTCATTTTAATCAAGGTGGGAAAGACCGCTACGCCAGCGGTGGCGGTATTTACAGCCGACAGCATGGCGGTGCACGACCGTCATAGCCACCTTCGACCCAGCGGTCGAGCCTAGACAGCCGGTGGGAAAATGATCTCATTCCCACTAGGGATTAATCCCTAGCGGAAAGCATACTGGTGACAGGAATACTCATTCCTATCACCAGTATGTGACACGCTAGCCCCCTCCCTCCACACTGCCACAACCCCCAAATATTCCCAAATACCCTCCAAGCCCCTGGACACCCCCCCACCCCGAACCCCAAAATCTTAAACCCTACCCCTCCTCCTCAGATCTCCCTGTAAGCCCTCCGCAACACCCCCCTCACCATCCCCCCACCTCTGTTTAGGCCCTCCTAACCCCCAAAACACACATGCACGCATCCACACCCTCCCACCCACACTCATTCACACACATACTGACACACCCACACCCCCTCCATAGACGCCCACATCCACACACATGCCCACTCATGCACACATGCACCCATATATAGACATGCACACACGCATTCATACACGCACACACATCCCCCCTTCACAAACACACACGCAAACCCCATGCACGCACTAACTCAACACCCCCTCTTCCCCCTCTGTCAGCACTTACCTGTTTGGTAGAACTGCTCCGGGAGGTAACGAGTTCCTAGAATGCTGCTAAACCTTCATTGCCACATCTCCACACACCTACGATTGAATCATTACAGGCGTGGCGGTGAGGGTGGAGCAGCATCCACCCCCGCCACTGACCGCCAGCATGGCGCCTCTCATCGCCATCAATGGCGGTGAGGCTCCAGGCGTCAATAGATGGCGGGGTGCCTACCGCCACTGCTGGCAGTCTTGCATCGACCGTCTGCACGGTTGTCGGAGGTGTATCCAGCCATGTTCAGAATGAGGGCCTTAGTGTGATTTATGACCTTGTGTCAGTACAGTAGGCCTTTATAGGTGGGCACAGAGAAACAATGGAATTGTATAACTAATAAAGTTGCGGCCAATAATTTCCACAACTAATAAATGTTGCCTGTGCATTGCATTTTTGAGTGGGAATGGTTGCGTGCAAAGTTTATTTCAAAACATTTCTGAGCCCGATATGGTAGCATTCAAAAACAGCTTATTCTTTAATGCCATGCTGTGTGCTTTTGTATAAGTTCACCATGGACAATTATTCAAAACAAAATACTGACCAAAATCTATTTTTCATCCCACTGTCACAGTGCATGACAATCACCAGAGTGTTACAGCTCTAGCAGACGGAAAATAAATTCTTACAAAAAATTGAATTACTTCTGTTACATTAATTATGTGTATCCACTGTATGTTAGTGTTTGATATAATTACTTTTGAATTAATTTAGCAATAATGTTTTTTTTCTTAATTAATTCCAATAAAAGTGTAACTTTCTTGAAACTGTTAAAGATGATTGTAATGAAGTTGTTTTCTAATGAGTGCAGGTCAAAAGTAAAACATACATACAGTTCTGGGCCTTTTCCTTATCAACAAAAGAATCATGCCCTTGTTGCTTTGATCTATTATTTAGAAGGCAAATAGAAACATGCTGCTGACAACTGTTAAAACAAAGTCAAGTACTGGTATTTTGTAGGAAATCTAAATTTTGACAGACATGATTTCCCTTTTACTCAAGTTCCATAGTATCTTTGCAGGCAAACATGTAGCAAATATCCATTAATGCATGCATATTGTGAAGCCCCATCAGCTACTGGATTTAATCTAATCTAGTATCCTCAAGAAAATTATTTTGTCTTGGTGAAAAAACGTTTCCCAACTACACAAACCGCCACGTCTAAAGAATTTGTATTCTTGAGTTCAACCTAGTTGTGCAAATAGCTTTGTGAAAAGGGTCCTTGTTCGCTGCGTAACATACAGACATACAGTAACTTCAATGAACATGTAGTTTTTAAAGTATATTATTCTTTAATAGGGATAGGGCATTATGAGGGAAAGGTAGCCTCAGGTCCCATTACACCAAACAATCAACACAAAAAAGATGATAAAGTATGAGCAGCCCAAATTGTGGTAAAAAAAAAAAAAAGACAGGAAAGATAAGACAGCGAGTTCCATTCGATTTTACTAACAACTTGTTTATGTGACTGTGATGAAAATCCATGAGAAAGTTAAATAATTGCTTCCTTCTGGAAAAAAAAATCAAAAATGCACTTTATTAAAAAGTTAAAAATATCACTCTTAAATTTGTTCTTCTGATGTATCTGCATAAGTAGGGCACTGTATCCAAAATAACAAATTAGCATAGATCATTTGGGAAAAGTTCAAACAGTGGTTACATTCTGACTGTGCAGATGTAGCAATAATAGAATACTTTGTATCACACTGTGCAACAAAGTATTTTAACTTCCACTGGACAGATAAATATGCAGCATAATATTGCATTGTATACACTTATTTGTCGGGTGGGCAGAACTCATGGAATTTAACTCCACACAATTCTGAAGGGTTGTATAAAAACTCCAGAAGATTTTGAAGAGTTCTGCCAACGAGTGGAAATTGGCATGTCACCCTGCTCATGCTGTGATTTAGTGTTGGTAGCTTGTTTTACGCTGAAAAACATATCGCAAATGGCACCATGCTATTCGCAAGAGCGCGCAGCCATTCAAGTTGATTTTGCTGCTGCTAGAGTAGAACATCTACTTAAGACGCCCTCTGACCGTGATCACCTGTGTTGTGAAATCTTGGGGAAGTCCTCCTAGCACCCAGAAATTACTAGGGAACACCAAATGGCACTCATCAGCTCACATTTCTGGAGCCAAGAGAAACAAAAAAATTCTGCACGTGGTGATTGGCAGAATATGGTGGGAACTCTGCATTACAATAGCAACACAGAATGGCAGAAAATCCAGTGAGCAGAGTGACATTTTCTACCCAGGCCTACTTATTTGACCTGCTTCTTGAAAAAGAAGGTGCCAAAGTCTAAGGTACAGTTAACAAGAACGTTAAATAAGACAGTTTGTACTACATAACTCCATATCTTTATTTTAAGATAAATAGAAGTGATAACGTTCATGTTACTGGTATCCTATTTACCAAGCAGAAGAAATAATAAATGAATTTGGTGGTGAAGCAAATTGAACTCAAATACAGTAGAACCAGCAGAAACATATCCTTTTCTATAATTTATATTCCATGCCACTAGCTGGGGCTACAAAACTAGTACTTGTTTTTAGGTATAGTCTCAGGTTGAGCCCGAGGCACACTGATGAACAGATTTTCTCAAATGTATAGTTACAGCAGAATACTGTAATATGATGCAGAAAAAACATTCAAGGGTTTTTGGCAGAGGTTAACTTGGGTTAGAGATATAGCTTGCTACATGAATTAATCACAACCAATGAGACATTGTGACCATTTAAAAGCAGATTGTCATTCTGTAAATTTCCTCATCTCAACTGCAATATAAAAATCAGAAAGGTGAGGTTGGGGAAGGATCATCCTAAATCTTAGTTAAGTTTTATGGCCAGGCTATTATTCTAAGAAAAAGATTTCACTAGTGGATACGAGAAACATGTTTGTAAGTAGACCTGCATTTTTTCATACAAAATGCTTACACACCTAACTTAAGGCAGTTGCAGATACCAAGCAGCAGTTCTAGCTTCGTGAATTGCAAACAATGTATTTTGCACACTTCTGGAACTCTGAATGAATTTGGGAATAGTTTACAAATACTCATTCACAATGAGCCAGTGTTTATGAGAGAAAATGTCAACCTTTCCTAAGTAAGAGTGCATCATACTATTAACTAGTGAAAACTGATTAGAATAAGTAAAGGTTGCAGAATTAGATAAATTGTAAGTTGATAAAAAAAAGCACAAGACACATTTTGAAAGTGATACTGCACAATGCATTGTATTTCATGTTTGAAAGGATCATGGAACAAATCTGTTAAGTTGATAAAATGAAACATTCATAAAATTGTTACATTGCTAGTTATTACTGCACTTTGATATGCTAGAGCAGTATTTATAGTGTAAAACTGAAGATGACTAGTGGCTGTGTATTGTAATGGTGCGCACTTCCAAAAGATTTTTCTTTGCTAGTATACAAATCCGAAACAGTCAATGTTATTAACAACAATCATCTTCAGTTTTACAATTTGTGTAAGGATACGCACTCCTCCGCTGTAATATTCATTGTTTCTGCATTGCATTAGTTTTCACTATTGACCTCTTTGGCTTTATCTTTATGTTCCAATATGTCTAGTTTTGATGATAACAGGGAAGCTCTACTGGAGGAGCTCTTCAGCGCTGACATGGTTGCAGGTGCCTCTAGTAGTACCAGCTCGAACACAAATACCAAAAAGGAAGGGCTGAGAACTAAATTCATCAGACTAGAAAGACTAAAAAAGCAAGAGCTATCTAGATGGTGGTACTCTACTATCTTACAAAAATATCTGCAAAACAAGCAAATGCCAAGAGGTTTGAGAGTAGTGCTTTTTCCATCTTTTGGTGATCTAAATCCAACACTTCTACAGGAGTGGGAACAATTATTGATTACATCCTCCTATGGTATCATGGATATTCTCATTAGAGATGCTGATGAGAAAAGGGAGAAATTACTTGCGGAAATTAGTGAATTATAAAAAGAGATTCAAGACACAAACTTGTCAAAAGCCATCAATAAAAACTATGGTATCTTGAGAGAAGTCCTTCAGGGACACCAAGAGTACGTGAGAGACAAGAAGCTGCGCAAACTAAAGAGGGATGCAACTGATTATGCGACAGGGAGAGTTTTCACGTAATCACATAAGTTTGATAACACCAATTTGGAAAGGCTTGGTAACATTAGCACCAAGACACAGTCTCCCGTTGTCTCGAGTATTAGAACCAACAACACAGATGTGTCCAGCTGTTCTAGTCTTAATAGTGAAGACTACAGCAGTTCCATACGTAGTAATACCGACACTGGCAACACTAAGTCACCTTTTTTTATTAGAGCTAGAGAAGTTCCGCAAAGGACAAAAAGCCACCAGAACAGGGCCGGGTATGTACCAAAAAGAACCAGGAGAGGCAAAAGACAAAACAAGGGAACCAAACATAACAAAAGCAGGAGTAGCCACAAGGTCGACCACACGCAACACCAAGAACTAGATCACAACGCGCAGGAGGTGACTTCTGATTCTAATGACTTTTGTGTGATAAATCTATCGGATAAGGTCTTAGACATGTACCAACTAAGCATTTTGAATAAGGGACTAGGGTTTGTACCCACATCTACACCCGACTATACTGAGTTACATATTAATCTTTTCAAGTTTCTGCGCAAGTGCAAACTCTTTAAACACTTCAGTGACAAACAAAATAAGATTGGTGATGCTCTTAGTGAGACAACACCTTGTCCACTACTTATCAAAGACATTAAGGTCATACATACATTACTATCCTTAGATGATATGAATGATGCACCTACACATGATCAGATTTTATCAGATCTAGGGTGGGGAAATATAGACACCTGTCCCAGTGGACTCAAACCTGCATCACGTTTTGTTCCGGTATTACCAACAGATAGTACCATTGATCTTTTTTACAATCGGGAAACCAAGGATCTATACCAGTTGGAATCACGACACAGGAATAAATTTAGAACTATTCCATAAAACATCACCACTAGGGAACGTATGGCACTCAGCACTCTAATTCAAGACAAAGACATCATAATAAAGGAAGCGGACAAGGGGGGGCAACATTGTTGTCATGAACCGGGTAGATTATGTATCGGAAATTAATAGACAACTATAGAACAAATAAGCGTATTGTAGATTAACCAACAATCCCATGGTTAGGATTGTTAGGGACATAGAAACCAAACTATCTACATGGAGAGATATGGGCCTGCTAACGGACCTTGAGTTCAAATACTTATTTAATCCAACACCCAGTTTCCCTTGCATATACACACTGCCTAAGATACATAAAACAGCTGACTTCCCCCCTGGGAGACCGATCATTTCAGGGATCAACTCTCCGACCGAGAGACTTTCAGAGTACATTGATCTATACCTACAACCAATTGTTCAAAATCTTCCATCATACATCAGGGATACGAAACATCTGCTCTTCTTGATTTCCGATTACCAATGGGCAGAGGGACATCTTCTAGTCACCCTGGACGTTACATCACTGTACACATGCATGGCCAAAAAGTCTGGCTTAATGGCTATAAGACACTTTTTGGATAAGAGGGATGCCACCTGTCTTCGACACTCAGACATGTTGCTCGACCTCATACATTTAGTCATGAGCAACAACGTCTTTCTACATGAAGGCGCATGGTATCAACAGACACAAGGAGTGGCAATGGGGGCCAAGTTCTCACCCTCATTTGCTAACCTCTACATGGGTTACTATGAGCAACAACACATTTGGCGCAAATGCGCACCGGCACTCACGCAACACAATCTACTGGGGACGGTACATAGATGACGTCTTAATGTTCTGGTCCGGAGATCATGCAACATTGGATCAGTTTATCAGTCACCTAAATATCAATGATTTCAACATCCAGTTTACCAGTCATTGTAGCTCAGTCAGTATAGATTTTCTAAATCTTGCTATTTACGTTCAGAATGATATCCTCTACAGCAAACTGTACAGAAAACCCACAGCGACCAACTCCATCTTACACGCAACTAGTGCCCATCCCTCTTCTCAAATAAGAGCAATCCCATTTGGAGAAGCAATAAGGGTGAGACGTAACTGTTGTGATGAACATGAATTTACCAACCAACTTGGCATTTACAACAGCGATTTCTCAATAGAGGATACTCGGGGAAACTGTGGGACAAAACGGATAGGAGAATTCGCACGATTGATAGAACAACACTCCTAACCAATGTCAGACCTAAGAAAACAACTAAAGAAAATAAGGAGTGGAGTTTGATCACCCCTTATAGCACCATCAGTTCAGACGTTTTTAAAATTCTGAAAAGGAACTGGCCATTATTATTGTCGGATAACACCTTGAAAAGTGGTCTCAGTGACAGACCCAGTGTCGTATACAGCAGGGGTCGCACACTGAGAGACCATTTGTGTCACAGTTTCTTACCCGGTCGTACTAACAATAACTGGATTCCAAGACCACCTCATGGTTTCTACAAATGTGGCCAATGCAATATTTGTGAATACAGCATAGATAAAATTAAAACATTTTGTTACAATACGTTTGTCACGCATCACATTAGACATTTCATGAATTGTAATACCAAATATGTGGTGTACTGTCTAATTTGTGTTTGCAATCACATCTATGTAGGGAGCACCTTCAGACCCTACAAAGAAAGGTTACAAGAACATTTTAGAGGAATTAAAAACAACAACAAAGATTATCCATTTGCTCCACATTTTAATTCCACACACACCCAGCGGGATTTACACAACATCAAAACACAAGGTATTGCCACTCTGGGTGGTTGCCCAAGGGGTGGTAATAAGACACTATTGCTTAGACAACTGGAAAGCAGATGGATAATCAAGCTCCGGGCAGTGGAGGAGGGGCTAAACAAAGAAAAAGATTTACATGTTTTCTTGTAATTGTACTTGGTAGCCTTTCCAATCAATAATATATGTAACACTGTGTAACTAAGTGTGTTGTGCTAAGTTCACATCTAACTTATGTACAACACATTTTCTTTGAAGAAACAGACATGGGGAGTCTGATTATACCATCTCATCAACATAAGCTCTGTATGTTAGATATGACACTTTCAATTATGATGTACCACAATAGAATTCATTATCATGTATTTGTACTAAATGACTATACACAGCACAAGTAGACATATTGATGCTTTACATTGATAATATGTTAGCAATGTTTATGTTCAACTTTTGATTACTAACAATCTCCCTTATGATATGGCATGTACTCTCGAGTTAAAAAGTATAGATCGTCATCCATTTAGCTATGTGGGTCACACCTTGGTGTTTCTCTCTGGGTCCATCTTTTCACGTTTTCACTTTTTTCACACTTTTACTTTGTATCTAGGATGAACTTATTTATATTTAGACCTTCTTCTATTGATTTCCACCTAACTATGTTTGGCTGCTGCCCGTTTCAAGATGGCCGCCACGAGACAGAAAATATCTTTGTCCTTTTTTCTTGTCTATCGCTCGATAAACTATTAATGCCGGTCCAAGTCAGCACGAGCGCTTCAAATACTCGAAGTAAGTGACGAGACCCAACATACCACGGGTAAGATCATATCTCCGCATTATATTGACTTTGTAACCGTACTCTCTGCCGCGCAGCAATTTTACGAAGTCTTAGACTTTGTAACTGTACTTTCTGACGCTTAGCAATTTTACGAAGCCTTAGGCTTGCCCGACATTGGAACGGAATAAGGCAACGAGTTTAATGGCGTGGTGCCTTTCTTCTCTCTCCGCTTTTTTAACATGCGACTCTGCGTTCTGTAAACAGATATGGCTCACAGATAGATATTCCTGCCGTTTAATAATCACACGAAGTCTTAAACTTTATCATGCATTCGGTTTGATTTTGATTCCAGACATTGGAACAAAAATGGCCAACAATTTTAAAGTGCAGTGCCTTTTTCTTTTTTTTTCTCCTTACCGCTTTTACAATATGCTGTTTATGTTTTCCAAATAGTTATTGTTCACAGACAGATATTTTTGGCGGCAAACAATTGATACTCCTTACCTTGGTGTTGGAAATTCTTAGAATCACTTTCTTTAATTTGGAGCCTTGAGAAATTCTTTTATCTCATTTCGTGCACACAACCATATTAATAGGTTGGTGCCTCACAGTGTGAGCACATACATATCCTCGTAGGCATAAAGTGGTACGCCACTTACATTTAAGATTTCTATTGTACATTATGTCACTATCCTTATTACTTACCTTAAAAGCACTTGACACTGAGTTGTCTTCTTGCTCCTGTTTCTCCCCTAGTTTGACTTATCACTGTCCAGGTACGAGCCTTGACTCATTCTCAAGGTGTACCGCTGAACTTAAATCGGTATACCCCTATATGTGGAAAGGAATTTCTACTTCGAATGATACAAGATGGTTGTACTTTGATACAGTTCTAATAACATATACTATAACAATAAGGTACGTTCTCTATTGTAACATCTGGTGTTTTTTTCTTTTTTTGTTTTGTTTTTTTCTTTCTCCCGTACTTTTGTCACTAGGGTCACTGGCATGTATCTTTACAATCTTCTGCACTGGGTGGTACAATAATTCACTCTGAAACTCTTTATCCATGTGCAACACCTGTGCAGTATGCCTATTACCTATTTCTAGTAATATAGAAAGCACTAACTAGCTGTCTGCTAACTCACCCCACACAGAGACAGGGATACGAATTCACCTCGTGGGGAGTGTCTAACGCAATGGTTTAGCCACCTTCATTGGTTATATCACTTTTGGGTGAGAGTAAAGACCTTATACTAGACATTGGAATTATTGGCTTACTATGATATGTTTTGGACATTGTTTCACAGCCTTGAAAAAGTCGTTGTTACGACGAAACACGTGTCGGCTGTATGTACATGGAACAGTATAGCGGTTGCTTTTTTCAATGAATACCCAAGAAGATTAAAGGACTAACATTTGGAATGCTTGGATGTTCCATGGTTCTTTCAACTTCAGTATTTATAGTGTAGTTAGACATGAATTTCATTTAATGGTTGCCTGACAATTTAGCCTTTTAATTAGAAAAAAACAAATAAAATATACATTTTATTTTGAGACTAAGAAAAGGCCTGAAAATCAATGGTATCAAGACTTTACTTGCTGAAGACTAAAGGCATGTCTCAATTATTAAGACATATTTCTTTGAATTTTCACGTATGTTGGTTAATGTCATGTATTCATTGTTACAAATCTATCAAAACAAAATGCATTTATCGTCATTTATTTTGCTTACCCAGCTACAAACTACAGGAAGTTTCTTAGTGGTTGAAGATTAGTAAAACATGAAATAAAAAAATCATATCTTTTCTGGCCATTAATCCAATCTGTTTCAGAAGCACAGTGCTCATTATTTCTCAGTTTAGGGCATAGAATTCCTGTGCTCTATGGTTCATGTTGAACATGCAGTATAAATAATTATTACCTGCTGAGCATATTGTTAAGGGACAATGTGACCTTGTGGATGACTCAAATTCTAGGTCAGGGCTATGCAGAGAAAACTAACTTTTCTACATGAGGAAATAACGTGAAGGGCTTTGGTAAATTTCTTCAACACTAAAGTATCTCCAATTTATGGAATAGGAAATAAAATGTACACCAGGGCCAAGATTTACTAAGGTTTTAAACACAAGCTTAGGAGCCTATTCACAAACTGCATTTTGTAGTACATTATTGTAGAACTACAACAGCACTGCAAACATTCAATGAAATTTCATTCACAAACCTACTTGTAGACTGTACACCTCTGACTGTATATTTTCCTTTCTGGAGATCCCTGCCCGATTGTGAATTCTCTGTGCACATAGGTATAAGAGTGGGTAGTAAGTGTGGAAGGGACAGAGGGGTGTGGCTGGAAACAGAGTATACTTACGATTAAAAGCAGGGCCATCTTTAGTGCCAGTGTTGCCCAGTGTAACAATCTTTTTGTGGACCCCCTCCACCCCATGACCTCTTCCTTGGAGTCCCTCATTACTAGCCAACAAAAGTGCCCCTCATCGGTCCATAGCCCATCTCTCTCATATATTTCATTTGTTTTAAAGCGCTGGCAAAAGCTGGCTTTACTAATCCACTCAGCTATGTGCATAAAATACATATCTGTTCTTAACTGCAGACAATAACCCTCTGCAGTACTTTGTGAGTAAAAACTGCCACTAGACAAATCTCTGATCTCTCCCTCTCTAGCACGTGCATTAATCACAAGAGCTGACACAAGGAACTCCACAGCAGGTGCTTTTAAATCCTAAGTTATTGCTCAACACAGCACCCCCACTGAGAGATCATTACTCTCTCCCCCCCCCCGAGCCAAGTGCTGCTGCCACCCCCACTGGTTAGTGCCCTGTGCAGACACACCCGTCTCACTGCCCTAAAACTGGCCCTGAGTTAAGAGAGGAGCTGATGAAGGAGCAAGGAGGGGTTTTGGGAAAGGAGAAAGTAGTGTGAGGGAGGGGTTTAGTTAGGGAAGTTGACCCACCACGAAAATGTAAGACTACTATCATTCAAAAAAAGTGCACTTCTACAGTCACAATAGCCAAAACGGAATTCAAAATAGTAGTGAATTACTCCAGCTCAGAGCTAAAGGTAAACCTGGCACCATACATGGACAACCACTGGTATTGCTAATCACCCCCATTGAAAATAATGGAGTTAGGGACTTAATATGATGTAACACAGGAAATCATGTTGAATTCAAATAAATTACATAAAACAGCTGAAAATGTAAATGCACATATTTTAATGTTACAACTCAGTTATCTGCCGTAAAACAAGATACACTCAGTTATCTGCCGTAATGCAGCATAAAGTTGAAAATCTTTAATCCAAGATGAGAAAGGCAGGTATGATGGCAACAGAAGTAAGCTAGTTGATAGCTTTTAAGCATTTCATAGGAAGATATGGAATATTGAATACCAATGCGGAAGATAAACATTAAAATCAAAATCTGTAGCAGGTAATCAAATTTAAACCTTGTGAGTAAACACAAGAATTAACAATGACATCAGCAATTATGTTAACTTAATTCAATTTAAATGTCAACTTTACACTTTAGAGATAAGTGGCCTGTTTTTCATGTTGAAACTGTTGTTTTGCACAAGATGTTTCTCTTTCTTCCTACTACAGATGTTGTATTTTTCCAGAAGCCTTCTGTTAGTGAGTGAATAGGCTTTGGTTATGTATTAGAAAACTGATAGGGAGGTTCACAGCAGGAGGAAAGAAGATGACAGGAAGTGAGACCGATGGGAAGAACTGTCTGAAATATAAGATCTCTACAAAGTAACAAACCAAACACATGGTTGTATACACATTTGTGATGAAGATGTGAGAAGTTGGGGAGTTTACCCCTTCTAGAGTTGGTTAAAGACTAGCTGGTTCATGAGTGGGAACAAGAAAATTGTTGCCATTATTGCTTTGCTGAATTATCTTAACATATGTTCCTTAGATTCAGTATGGTGAGGTTGCCGTCATATTTAGAAGGCAGATCTTGGAGATGCTTGTGGACTTTGACTGAGAATACCTTTCCAGCCTCTGCTAATGTGCACTGCTCGAAGTAAGGTTTTATGCCTATGCATTTTTGTTCTCTCATCAGATCCCTCCATTTCGGTTTCTAAAACCACCATCTTACTTCGCTTGCTGAAATTTGTTAACAAATTCTTATAAACTCACACTAAATCTTTTTTGTAGATTACTGTATGCCCAAATTGGACTTCACTGCAAATTGAAATCAATATAAATGATTTCTTAAAACCTCCCCTTGTTGACTAACAAGGGTCTATACAACCAATGCAGGGGTTATTTGATGCTTAAACTGGACGTTTGAGATACAAAAATACCTACTTCAGCACAGGCAAGGCAATACTGGCAGTGAATGCCAGCAGAGGGATAACTATGAAGACTGCAAAATCATCAGTATTGGAATATAATATGAAACTATGAACCATGAATTAGGGTCACTTTGGAGATAAGAATGAAAAGGAATCAAGAAGGAATTCAACCTGAGACTTAAGGTTAAAAGGGAGATGGGTGGAGAATTCTTTAGAGTGTTAGTAGGGGAGAAGGTTCTAAGCACTCAGTAGGGAAAAGATCTATTAAAATGAGCCGGGCATCCAAAAACATTAGGAGGCAAATCTTAAGGCATCTAGTTTATGATTTACCTAGCCACATTAAATCTTTAGTGTAAAATGCCTCTTGAAGAGTAAAGTTTCATTTTGCCACTTTTGATCTTGCTTTTAGATCCGATATATGTGTAGCATTTGTAAAAGATATTGAATATGATGATCACCTTTGTTATATAGCAAGAGGAAATTCAATGCTATGCTATATAATTTGTACAGTAGAGGAATTTGACATAAAATTATGCATAGCAGAAAATGAAGTGTCACATTAACATGTGTGACCATTGTTATTATACTTCCCATATTGTTCTTAATGAATAGTAGAGCATATCATATGTTAGAGTCAATTTAAGATATTTAGATATGTAGTGAATTAATGTAAGTAATAAGCATTTTTATAGTAAGATATCCTGCAGGATGTCAATAGCTATCATCAGCTTTAGGTTGAGATTAGTATTAAAGGGGCTGGTGCAAAGTCACTGCTAATTGTTCAGCACCGTTTAGAACAGCATATATAATCTTAGATGATTGAAAACAACTTGAATTTTATATATTAAAAGTAATATGGCGCCATTAATAACAGAAAATAATTCAAAATAAATTGTTATTACTTTTCTTAGGGGCTTATAAACAAAAGCTTTGCTATGAGTATTTGTCGACTATTCTTGTGGCATCCCTGGCTTACTTACTCTTGAGTTATATGATTGGGTCCTACACCTAATGCACTCCTGGAATTTGTGGTTAAAACCATGAAAATAGGAGCAAATATTATGATAATGTTTGTGTATAGGGCTCATGATAAATAAAGTTGATTCTTTAGATGCCTTTTGAATATGCAAAATGATGTTGCGTTGACTATTTGAAAGACATAGGGTTAGCAAATTCATAATTGCAGGAAATAAACATTTCAGCCATTCTCAACTCCTTGATGTGTGTTGGACCTGGTCCATTACGCAGGTTCATCCCTAGATTTTTGAGGACCTGTTGCTGAGGGCATTTTTATTTGTCAGTAGAACTCTAGCACTGAGTGACAGGGAAAACTTGTGTGTGCTTTTTTAAGCATGGTAGAATTGTCCTACACCTAATAAGCACATTTACTTGTAAGTCACTATTATATGGTACTACTTTTATCCAGAGCCTGTAAACAGAATGTTAGTAGAGGGCCTGCAGCACCTCTTGTGCCACCCACTAAAGTAGCATTTTAAAAAATCTCAAACCTGCCACTGCAGCCTGAAGGGCAGTCTAAACTGACATTTTGATTAAGCAAAATAACCCTTTTGTCAGATCTAAACCTTCTTTTTTAAGACTTATATGTTAACCCTAAGGAATGCCCTAAAGGCTCTTAAGGGGCAGAGTGCACTGTCTTTAAAAAGCAGGACATGCAAAAAAACTTAGGTTTTACATGCCATAGCAGTTGAAAAACCTAAAAGTAGTTTTTCACTGTTTTAGGGCCATATTTCCCACTGAGTAACCCAGGATTGCATTATTACATTTCCTAAGTGCCAACTTAAAATTGGGCAAAAACAGATGATGGACAGACTGCTCAACAATGTCAAACACTCACCCCCAGTCACAGATCTGGGCCTACATCCATTTATTTTGCTCGCCGTGCCATTACAGTCTGGACCCAGCCATATGCCAATTAGTTCCTGCTTCCCAGGGTCACAGTCCAGCCTGAACTGCTAGGCCAGGTCGTTGTCAGACCAGAAAACAAGCATCCTGGGACCAAGTACACAGTATCACCCCCTCATCAGCCAGGTTACCTTGAATCTGGTAGCACAGGGCAACAATTGCGAAAAGAACAGATGATGGACGGATTGCTAAACAATGTCAAACACTCACCCCCAGTCACAGATCTGGGCATAAATCCACCATTTTTTGTGCTTGCCGGGTATGCCCAGGCATGGATCCTGAACTCACTCTACCACTGGGTTTCAAGTTAGCCTGGCTGATGAGGGGGCAATACTCCGAAACTGAACCCAGGATGCCTATTTCAATTCTCAGTGGCTGAGTAGCTTCATTTGTCAGTTCTTGAGATTATAGCATTCCATCAACCACCTTGCTGTTTTTTTGCATTTTCCACCCTAAGAGTGCCGGATATACACAGATGTGGGTCGTGGCTCCCCATGTCACTGGAGTCAACCTAGCATTGCTGATGAGGTGCGATACCCCTAAACCAGTCCCAGGATGATTGTTTCCGGCCCAGGGAGGACGTGCCCTGGCAGTTCAGGCTGGACTGGATCACTCAAAGCCACGTCCATGAACAAACCAGCTTTATGGATTATCTTCTGCTTTAATACTGTACTGTGGTAGCCCAGTTCAAGTGTAAACTTCAGAGTGCAACACCTGTGTGTGGCACAGGAAAACCTTTTATCCATTACAGTTTTACAGTTGAAGCAGATTCTATTTCATTAGGATGGTACAAAAATACAGTGTGTTGCTCTTTCAGAGTGGATAGGATTAACACAAATACTCAAGTGGCACACATTTTGTTTTCCTGAATTAGCACAGAGTCAATTTGGGACATTGTCTCAGGTTGAATTTGATACTCTCCTCAACGTTTGACCTGGTGTGATGAGGAGGATGGTACAGCTGTACCTGTTCAATTTCGGAGTTTGAAAACCTCACCTTCCATGCACTCACACAGAGTACCTCACAAATTCGGGTACCATTATAATTTTATTTGCCCCTCCTAAGGGCAACTACTCTAATATACTTCATTGATATCTAGGGAACCCACAGGGAATAATTCTGAATCTAGTATTTATACTTTACTTTTTGGTGAATATTTTGAGCTTCAACAATGACTAGACAATGACTAGATACCACACAGTCTGCAGCAATAAACTTTTGAATATTGTGCAAAATTCACTAACAAATTTATCACAAGACCAGCACATGTGTCTAAGAACCTCAGATATGTTTTCAGCTTCCAGCAGCCCCTGCTGCCATCATCAATATTTTCTTAATTTTACAATTTATTCAAATTGAACAACTGACAACAAACTGACCAGTCAGACATCAGTTTCAGTCTGGCATCACCACACACTTGAGGAAACTTATCTGAGCATACATTAGTTTAACAGCCTAGCTCTTTCACCCATGTTAATATGATACCATGTAGTCCATGCAGGACCCCAACGACTCTCCTAGGAAAATAAAAACACTGTAGCACGTAATTTCAATTTGACTAAAAACACTGTAGCACATAATTTCAATTTGACTAGAAACACCATTTGTGGACCTCCATTTGAATTAGGAGCTACATGGAAACTCTAGATCTGTTTACTTTCACCAAGATTTTTCAGCTGTTGAAAGGAGACATAATTTAGAGATACAATTGTGGGGGAAATGAGGAATCAAGCAGGTAATCAAACGTAGAATGTCAGAAAGAAAGCTCAGGAGGTGCCAGCAGATCTCCCATACCCTGGAAGTTGTGCCCTGAAGTTTAGTCTATCACAGTATTGAATTCAAAGGATTTAGGGGGTTATTACAACTTTGGAGGAGGTGTTAATCCGTCCCAAAAGTGACGGTAAAGTGATGGACTTGTAATACGGCTGGTGGTATATCCATTATATCCTATGGAACTCGTAATACGGCTGGTGGTATATCCGTCACTTTAACGTCACTTTTGGGACGGATTAACACCTCCTCCAAAGTTGTAATAACCCCCTTAGTCTTTTTGAAGATTGCAGCTCTACCTATCTCTGAATACTCAGAATTTCTGTGAGCTAAACCAACAGCAGGGCCACACATCCCCCCCCAAAAAAAAACGTGATAACCAATTTTACATGCAACATGATCACCCCATCTCCACTGTCAATTTAGATTTATCACTTTACATTAATTTATGTGGAACTGTAGAGCACGACTAATCACCCTTGAGGGTATCCAGGTGCAGAGTAGGGCAGGCCTTGGGGGGGATAGGGGGAGAACATGGCTGTTTTGTTTGGAAGAACAATTTCTTGAGGTTCCTTCAGAAGTCAATGAGGCGAGGGGAGGTTCTGAGGTGTTGCAGGAGATCATTCCAGGTCTTGGCTGCGAGGTATAAGAAAGAGCATCCTCTGCCTCTAGTCTTCCTGATGCGAAGGAAGTGTGTTCCTACCTGGCCTGCAAATCAAAGGTGTTTGATGGGTTGGTAGAAGTTGAGGAGGTGGTTTAAGTACACTGGACTGGTGTTGTGGAGAGTTGTGTGGGTGAGCAGCTTAAACTTACATCTTTCCTGGACTAGGAGCGAGTGGAGATGGTTGTGGTGTGGAGAGATGTGGTTATTTAACCGGATGTTCAGGATGAGTCTGGCGGTGTTTCGGGTTGTTTGGATTCCAAAGTAGAGGGTGTTTCAGTAGCGAGGTCTACTTGTATTCAGAGCCTGGACGACTGTTTGTCTGATGTTAAGTGGGGTCCACTTGAAGATCTTGTATAGCATTCATACGATTTGGAAGCATGATGAGGCAATGCAATTGAACAGTCTGCTCAAAGAGAGATTGCTGTCCACGATGATTCTGATGTTCTTGGCATGGTCCGTAGGGAGGTAGGGGCAGCAAAATGTGAGGGCCACTAAGAGGCGTCCCAAAGGGGAGCAGTTGTTGCTGAAGACGAGGACTTTGGTTTTGACTGTGTTGAGCTGGAGGCAGTTTTTCATCCAAAAATAGACATTGCTCAGTTGGTAAAGTCTGGTTTGGTGGTGTAATTTGAGTCAGCAAAGGAGAAGATGAGCTATGTCTGCAGGAGCAGAGATTTTACTGATGAAATTGATTAATAATGTATTGATCTTGATGAACTAATGTGTGACTTATTTAATGATTTGCTAACAAAACGGGTGACTTTTGTAAATGGCCACCATAGTCCATTTTGTTTTCTACTTAGGCTAACTTTAGCTAACTTTGCAGTTGCTTTTCATTGCTCAATGCTTACTCAAAAGACTGTTTAATAGTATATAGACATGTGAATAGCTTCTCCTAGTGGAGTTTTGCGTTATGTCTTACAAGGTCAGATTTATTAGGTCATTGCCAGAGTTTGACCATCCTAACGTGTGGTTTCTTCCTCCAGTCTGGAAGTAGATGCAACATTGTTAGACGTTGCCTTCTGAACCGGAGATTGACGAGTTGGAACAATGGAGCCACAGATGAGACTTAAGAGAAGAAGAAATTGTTATAATTGTGTTTAGTTAATGATGTTGTCAATTAATTTTAGTTATCTAACAGAGTTTTATTGGCTGAAGGTGCAACACCCCATGTCGTGACCAATCATGAGCTTTATAAAGATTAATATAACGTTCTGTCACTTATTCTTTGGGCAGACTTTACAAGATTTTCCAGAGAATTTCCAGTGATATTTCCAGAGTTAGAATTAATGGGAAGTTTTCCACTCATGTAGACATAGGGGATTTACAGATCGTTCCTACTGATGGTGTCCCCTTGCTGAAGCGAATCCTGTTGTTATTCATAGATCTTATGGGTAATGTATAAATTGTGAATTGTTATGTGCCTTGTTTACAGGTACCAGCTGCAACTCGTGAATTAATTGCTGCATAATATTATTTTGTTCTAATCCAAGTTAGTATGTTTTTCTAAATTTGTGTTTCTAAAACTTTTACATGAATCCCAACATTTTAATGCTAATTAGTGGTTAGTGGGGGAGTTTATCATTACATGCTCATGATTCATATTGACGTTCTTTGATCTATTGCTTCAATGTATATTCTCACGCTGGCGCAGATTCTGGTGCTATTAAGTTGTATTATAACCCTCAAATTAATGTGTTTACTTGCTTTGATTAAACTCAGATATATAAGACGTTCTAATCAACCATTAATGATTATTTATATGTATCATTTGTGTTTAAGATTCGTAAAATGTATTTCCCTATATTAACAATGCTAAGATCATGAAAATAATTCTCAAACTGGTGTGGACATTGCAGTGAAATCAGATTGCCAATTTCTTGTTTATTGTGATTATGACATGCACTATTGACATCGTCTATAATCAATGTCAGGTCGGTCCATCGACCTAAGGTGCGAGATCCACTATTGTGGTCTGGGATAATAGCTAGGATTTATCGGTGCTGGAGCATGTCTCATTGGTGCATGTTGATGAGTGGCCTCTGACGATGTCCACGAGGGAGTAGACAAGCACTACTCCATCAACCATACATTACCTGTGAAAACAGCACTAGAAAAGAGGTGTCAGCAATAACCAAAGTAGAATCTGCTAGAGACAGAGTGAATGGATATTATAACTAAACATTAACAGCCCTCCATCCAAAAAAGCAGACACTGGATGGAGATGGGTGACAGGTATTGACCTGGCTTTTTTAGACTGTGTAGGTGGTCTGTGAATGCATTTATGTGTACTCATTTAAATGTTTCTCTGTGCATACATGTACATCTGCAACTAGGTATGTGTTGTGTATGAGGCTGGTGTTGCGTCCCACTTTGAAAGACAATGTCTTACCCTCGAAGCCTGGTGCCCAGAACCAGCGGCGTAAGGAAACTTGAGGGGGACAGGAGATAATTAGGCTTTGCCTAATGCTATACCAATGTCAGCTGAATAAAGGTTGTCAATACACTGATGGCACAAAAAGATAAGGGCTATGATATCGTCAGTGCAGAAATTTGGCCAAAACCCTATTTGGTTGAATGAGATCTCCTCCGCTTCATTTTCAAAGTCAGTGAGCATCATCCTGGCTTAGATAGGTTTCAACATCTAAAAGGGAAATAAGGTGGTAATATCCTGGATTAACTCTGCCTCCCACTTGTAATAACGGTTAAGAAGGGGCATCCCCAGGTCTTTGGCGACATCTTCAATTAAAAAGTGTCAGAACTTATTTTTTGTACTTTAATTTGCTGAGTGTAAATGAAGGCCCCTCTTTCATTGCTATTTTTCTTGTATTTTCTTTTCACTTGAACTAGCATTTTTACAGTGAATCATCTGTTTGTTTTTTTTAATATTGTTTTTGGATTATCAACCATACTTCTTGCTGGTCTCAGAGAATCTGAGAACTGGTGATTTGCTACTGCAATCGTATTATTCATATATGCTTCTTTGTGCCAGCAAGTTTCATTTTCATGGAATTTATGAGAATGAATCGGGACGAAATTATCCTGGCTACTTCAATGGTTCCTGAGCTCTAGGGTCAGAGTTGATTAATGCTATTTGTTACCTTGCATTTTTCAAGGACTGAGTTAAACCACCACAGGCACTCAGCATTTCCAAAATGAGTAGTAATCAACATATGGGAATAGTTGAAAACTGTTTTTGAACTAAACATGCAGTTCCCTTTTCAGAAAAGGACAACATTCCTTTACATGTGTTTACCCACTATGAAAAGTGCATAGTTGTCCAGATTCTTTTTTATATTTTAAGCTATGCTTGGCGTTTGGCCTTCTCCTGTGACTATGTGGACAGATTGAGAAACCAAGACTATGGTGCTTGAATATGAGGTTGTGCATTTGCATGGAGATACTGAAAGATTTACCAAGAAAATACAATGCCATGAATTAGTGAGTCCAGCTCTTTACAACATATACAACATATACCTCTTGATCTGGGATCATTATGAGAATGTTCCATAATTCAATATAATTTGCTAACGAAAAACAACAACTAAACCATATAATATCACATAAAGAAATGAAAATTCAGGATTCAGAATGTCGTAGTTAAGTGCACTCAAACTTCAAACAACTTTGTGTTTTACTCATCCAAAGATTGTAAAACAACAAGTTGAATTGACAACATTTTTCATGCTCATACAGTATGGGCTAAATGCTGTTAGGGTATGCTTAATTTAGAAAAACCTGACAACCATTAACATGTTCTCAACAGGTAGGAAGAGAAATGGTAAATACAAAAATGGGACAAGACAAAGGATGAGTGATAAAACATTAACTTGTTGTACATTTACCTTTCCAACGTTATATTACATGAAATAAGAAAATCCGCACAAACAATTAAAAGGAAACAGCTGATCAGTTTGGAACACCCTGATTTAAAACATTATTTAGGAATAAAATTCATGAAATATTTCAAATTTACAAGCTCACACCTGACAACCCATGGGTAGAGCCAACATGTACAGTACTTAACTATAAACATTTCAAAGAAAAAAGGAGGGCTATAATTGTTGTAAAGCATGTTGAATTTCATGTTTGCACTTTATGTAAGCTTTAAGGCTGGAAAGAACAGCATTGAGATGTTTGTTTTTACTTTCTTATTGCAGATACTCAGATTATTGCACAACTAAGTGAGCAAGATGGTCACCTAATCTCAGCCTTTGCTTCACTGAGGTAGCGGGTGGATGAGGAATAGTTATCTCCAATTGAATGAGGACAAGACAGACACATTAGTGGTGGGCAATCAAATGCAACTCAGGGGCACTTAATGGTGGCCAGATGATCTTGGGCCACTGCCTTATCCCAGTAAGGTGGTCAAAAACTTGGGTGTTTGGCTCAATTTCAGCCTTGCTATGGATCATCAAATAAATTCCAGGGCTTCTTCCTCTTTCTCCACCAAGAACTGTTGAACAGTTAGACTATGGAAATGTGCTGTGCTTGGAGGCTTCAAAAAGATTGATGAATACATTTCAGATTGTGCAAAATGCAGCAGCTTGTCTACTTTGTCATGTACCAAGGTTTGCATCTGTTTTCTCACACCTACGCACTCTTCACTGGCTACCAATTGATACTCATGTTCAATTTAAAACCCTGTGTTTTATGCACAAGGCCTTAAGTGGATGCACTGATGTATTCTTACACTCCAAGGCATAACCTTCATTCCAGAAGTCTGCATCTTGCTACAATACCTCCATTTAAATTACCTAGGTACGGTGGAAGGTCATTTGCTTTTCTTAGCCTTACCCAATGGACTTCTTTTCCTTTAAAACTACATGCTTGCACATCGCAGTTGGAGTTTCATAAACTGCTAAAAGCTTGGATAATTTAAAGGTGGACTGATCACCAGCTAAATTACAGTAACACTGGGAATCTCAACTGGGGTAGCCATGTACTCTATAAATCCATAGAGATGTAATAGTAAAAGCCAAACAAATGGATAAATATGTACTACTAAATGGGGTGAACATACAATGAAAAAGTTAATGCTTCTATCAAGTATGTTTAAATTCAATATCAAATATTTTCATTGAGTTATTAAATATATCTTTTTCCCAACATAAGAAAATGCTGTAAAACAAAATCAATGATATCATGCTTTGTTTATTGGTTTGAAGAGCATAAATGTTGCACTGTATAATTAAAGTTAGTTTAAGGCCAGTCGTTACATCAATTAGCCTTTCATGATTACTAACTCATAACGTTATCGAGTCCTTTTGGGCTGAGGATGTGCTGGAGTAATCCATGGCACAAGTGCTCAGGTGCCAAGGTTGACTCTAGCCATGGGTGGCCTCTCTGTAGTGGAAGAGGGGTGTCGCCCCACTGCTTGAGCCAGCAGATAAAAAATGATGAAAAATAAAACAATAGCAAGCTATTGTTTTATTTTTCATCTGCTGGCTCAGCCAGCAGCATGTACAGGGAGGGGGGGCTGGGCCACAGGAGGGAGGAGTAGGGAAGGAGTGGAGAGTGCACTAAGTGCACATGTGCATTTGGCCGGCGTCTGAGGTCGGCCAAACACATGTGCACTTAGGTTTCTCCAACTCAGCTGTATACACAGCCAGCTGGAGAAACAGCACAGACCCCAGGCTTGTGTCTGAGTGGCAGTCCGAGCCACTCAGACCAATCCTGACTCTGCTTTCATGCTATATTTAGCATGAAAGTTGCACCAGGTTTGCTGGGGAGACTGTGCTGGAATCCCAGCGAGTGCTGGAACACCACAAGAGCAGCTAGGCAGCTAAAGGCAGTGGGAGATGATAAGTGTTTTTTTATATATAAACTTTGTTTCACTGTCGTCATGCCCTACTGTCTCCTTGACATATTTGGCAGCCACCGCTGGCTCTAGCACCCACACTTGTGCCCTTACCCCCGAACCATATGCTCCATCCAAGTGTGGTTACAGAAGCGCTTCTGCTACCACTCCTGTTCCCTTTTCTACAGCGACTGACATCATGAACAGCCAGGGAATCCATGCAAGGCATTTTCCTAGAGCACAGCCCCGTGTAAGGACTTTATTTGATGAGTTTGGTGCTGCAGGGAGAGATCGGGTGGAAAAGGCACACCAGGCGTAAGGAAAAAGTTTTTGCTTCCCCCTGGTGTTTCCTTCAGTGTATTCCTACTGCAGGATCACATGTGGGACTGTGATTGTGTTGTAGGAATGCACTTACTAGACACCAACAATTTCTTTCTTCTGGTTCGAGCAACCCCTTGGTCAAGAGTCACTAACTAGATTTGGACACATGTGTTGACCATTTTCTGGCCCTTCTGGAGGGCAGAAAAAACGCAAGATACCAAGGATTCATTATTTATGAATGTCAGGGATATGCTCTTTGGGTAAGGGGTACACCCCAAAAATACTGGCACATGTTTTGAACATTTCATTTTTTGTGTGTCTGTGAGTGGACCCTAGACAAGGGTTGCTGCTCGTTAGGAATGGCCAGCCATTTCCTTTATTTTCCACCATCTCCCAGGCGAACCACTAGACATCAGGGAGTTTTGCTTTTATATACGTGGGGAGCGGCCCTTGGGCATTCCTCGTATTGCCAATTTGTCCTTTGTTCTCTTCTCCCTCTGGTAGCAGATCAGACTTTTAGGTCAATTTGCCTATTTGAGGATGGAGGGGAGGAAAACCACTACACAACGGGGAATCTATTTATGTATATGGAGGGTGCTGTTTTGGGGTAAAGGTCACTCCTCTGTGGGATGCCAATTTCATGTATTTGCTTTGTGTCCTCCCCCACCCTGGGGCAGATAGGATGCTTGTGACAGCAACCTGCCCCTAGGGGCAGAATTCATTGGGTTTTATACTGTTAACTTTTTTTTCATTTCATCATTTGCATTTATGAACTTAATGTTTATTTTTTCCTTTACTATTTGATACAGTCAGTTTATTGATTTCTACTTTGACACAGTGCTATTTCTTTTTCGGCTTGTTTGTTATGTTAGTTTCATTAGTAAGCATTGTAACTCCCCACAGGCTGATCACCCAGCAGGTTGTTGGTTTGCTTTTCCAATCTACCCTTGAACATGGTGTAAGACTGACTCTGCATCTAAGGCAGAGGACCAAGTTGAAGATTCTGGCAGAACATTTTCTGCCAGAGGCATCATCTGATGAATCCACTGTTAATGTTGATGAAGTGCCTCTTTTAGAGAAGGACAGTGATAGGCCGGCAGTGCTGCAAAAGCAAGCTCGATTGTAGCCAGGAGTTGGAAGGCTTCACATTGGAAGACCTGAACTCTGGGTTGTCCCTAACATGGGGCAGCCTGTTCTGCCTGCTTGTAGGTGTATTGCATGATGCAGAGTCGATACAGAGAGCTTTTTGCCCATTCATTTAATCCAACTGTTTATTGATGATACTTTTTAGATGGCATTGCTGACCAGACTCATTTGTTTATAAAACAGTATTTGAGGGCCAACAATGTCACACTAGAGCTACATTGTGGACTCCCACAACTCTTCGTGAGTTTAAGCAGTAATGGGTTTAACTTTGTTGATGGGATTGGTAAGAAAGGCATCATTGTTATATTGGTCTACTATTCCCTTTATGGTAATTGCTATATTTCCAACAACCATGAGTTGAGATCAGTATTTGCTTCTGCAAGGGATGCTGCATTTTGGGGATAATGCTACAGCATTGCAACAAGACCACTCTGATCATGACTACCTCTTCAAGATTCAGTTTGTCCTTGACCACTTAGTAGCTTGTTCCCAGAGATCTTTGTTCCAGGGACAGATGTATCTGTGGATGAGTCTCTGGTCCTATTGAAGGACAGTTTGGTTTTCAGACAATACATTCCCAACAAAACACCCTGCCTTGGAAGAACAGGTGGGGGAGTTGAAGTCTGCGATGGAAGTAAACAAGGTTGAGATTCAGAGGTTGAAATCTAATGAAGAGAATGTCTTCTCGAAACTTGAGTCTCTGAGGCTCTTAAGAGTTCCAGAAGAGATGGAAGGAAGTGACTTGAAAGGCCTTGTGATACGGTTAATCAAACAGGGGATGCAGATTGCAGACACAGCAGAAGATATTGCAAGAGACATCCAAAGAGTGCATAGCGATCCGTATAGGAAAACTCCAAAATAGGGATAAGCCCAGGAAAATACTGTTTAGCTTTCACACTTATGCTCTTAAAGAGCGTATTTTGGTAGAAGCACTGAAACAGAACTTGTTAGCAGTCGAAGGGGCCAGATTTGAAATTAGGTCAGACCTGTCAAGTGTAACTCAGAACAGACAATGGGAGCTGGGAAGAAGGATCAAAGCTTTGAAAGGTTTGGGGGCTATGGCCCAATTGAAGTTCCCAGCTTCCCTGAGAGTTATGGCTAACAATAAAATGTACAACTTTAAGGATTAGAAGGAGGTGGAGGACCTAATTAAGACTGAGTGAAGCCCGCTAGTAGGATAGGACAAGCTAAGGAGATAGGATGGGTTTTCCAAGGTATTTAGGGGAAGGGGTAGATGTTGAGAAGTTAGGGGGGGATGGGAGGTGGAAGGGTTGAGCACTGGGTGGGGAGCAGAGAAACCCCCCCCCCCTAAAAAAGGAAAAAAGAATGTCCTCATCTAGTAGTGTATCAGCACAACATAGGGGGCCATGTCAGTTGCACCTAAAAGTGGCACATAGATGGCAGGGGTAAATGAGTTAAAACTTATATCCTGGAATGTTAATGGCTTAAGAGTAAAGAGCAGGCAGAGAATATTGATGAAGTACCTGAAAGACACCTGTGCAAATGTTTTAATCCTGCAAGAGACGCACCTGTCCAGTGAAGAATAGTTTAGTTCATGTAGATGGCTTCAGCAGTTTTTAAGTACTACGCGGGGGGTAAAGGAGTGGCTATTTTAGTTGGAGATCACCCTAATGTCTCCTTCCAGGGTGGACCAATGAATAAAGCGGGTAGGTGGGCAATCGGAAGGTTGTCTGTGTTTGAGCAGGCTTTTACTATAGTAGGCTATTACGGACCTAATAGAGATAATCCTTCACCTTTGTTGGACCTCTTCCATCATGTGCTGCAGTATCCCGATCCCATTATATGGATGGGGGATTTTAATGTGGTATTGAACTATAATTTAGATAGATCTTCAGATAATAGGGCAATAATTAATGAAAAAATGTGGTCTAAAGTATTAGCGATGATGTCTCAGCTAGGGTTACATGATATTTGGAGAGAGAGGATGGGTCAAAAACGTGGGTATACATATCATAAAAAATATAGGCATCAGTCTAGGATAGATTATGCTTTAGTAGAAGTAAGATTGAGGGACCAGGTCAAGGAGGTAACATGTCGCGGCTCATATGTCAGAGCAGTAAGCATTGATATTCGGCTTCAGACGAGGGTCCCTCAGAGTAGGTGGATGCTAGATAGGAGTCTATTATTAGATGAGAACTTAGTAGCAGACTTAAGAACTGATGTAGATGATTTTTTTAACATTAACTCCGGATTAGCATCTCTGGCCATAGTATGGGATATGTTCAAGGCCTTCCTGAGAGGAAGGCTGATAAGAGCTTCTTTTATTAAAAGGAAGGCCTACAACAAGAGATTATGTGCTTAGAACAGCGGTTATATCACGCAGAGCAAGAGTTGATAGCCCTGGATTTTAAAGGAGAGAAGGCTGAAGACCTAAATAGGTTATGTTGTGATCTAAGGCAGGAACTGGCAGCTATAGTGGATAACAAGATAAAAGCAATGTTCAAAGCTAACAGGGTTGCACAATTTGAACTTGGAGAAAATTGTGGGAAACTACTGGCTTGGAAAATAAGGAGGAACCAGGTTAGGAATAAGGTGGGAGAAATCTATGGTAGGAGACATGGGGAGGTCTGTAGTAGTACCAGGGAGATTGGGGAGGTCATCCGGGATTATTACAAGGAGCTTTATTCAGAGAACTTGGCAATATCTCTGGAAACAGTGAAACGTTGGCTAAAAGACCTTGACCTGCCGGCCCTTGAGGAGGAAGATAATAAGGGTTTAAATGAACAGATATGCCAGGTTTAAATAGAGCGAGTTATGCAGTCAGTGAAGTCAGGGAAGGCACCTGGCCCAGATGGTCTACCTTTCAAAGTATATAGAACACTAGGGGGTAGTATCCTTAAGTATTTGGTGGACTTAAGTAACAGTATTCTGGAGGAAGGTGGTCCATTACCTCCCTCCTGGAAGGAGGCTATTCTCTAATCTTAAAGCCAGGGAAAGATCCCTAGAAGTTGTGACTCACACATACCGATTTCTTTATCAAACTGTGATTACAAAATTTTTACGAAACTCATGGCTGAAAAGGTTGGGGAAGGTCTTAGGTAGTCTTATCCGGGGTGATCAAAAGTTTTTTTTTTTAAATAGGTATTTGCATGAATTGACCCATAGCTTAATGGCGTCGGTAGATTTAGCTCATGTTTGTAAGAAACCATTGCCTTTAATTACAATTGACACTCCCAAGGCTTTTGATAGGTTTAACTGTGTGTATCAGGATACTCTTTGTCAAGTTTTTAATTTGGGAGGGAAGTTTATAAAGGTACTGCAGAGGATTTATCATGATCGGGTTGCTAAAGTCCTGGTTAACGGTTTAACACACCCCTTTAAAATTGAAAGAGGAACTAGGCAGGGGTGCCCACTGTCTCCGTTGCTATTTAATTTGTATATAGAGCCCCTTGCTTGTAAGATCAGAAGAGAAAAGAGGATACCCCCGTTCATATGTGGGGGAGGTTGTAGGAAGGTAGTTTGTATGCAGACGATTTGCTGATTCATACCGCAAATTTGCAACAAACATTACCAATCGTAGAGGAACAGACGAATGAGTTTGGGCAGATTGCGGGGTAAGCAGTTAATAAGGAAAAAACAAATGATTGCATGGAACATGCAGATGGAGAACATCCCAATTAAGAGTGAGATCAAATATTTAGGGGTCACGATAACCCAGGACATAGTAAAGATAGCGGAAGTTAACTTTTGGAGAATTATGAGAGATTCATGTAAACTAATGAAAAGCTGGTCAAACGTCCCCTCAATTATATAAAGGGCTAACTTGGTTAAAATGATTATACTACCTAAATTCCTGTTAATTTTCAAATGCAATCCCTTTGAAGTACAATAAAGAGTGGTTGAATAAATCACAGAGTATATTCAGCAGCTTCATCTGGGCTTCTAAAGGGGTACGCATTTCATTGAAGAAACTGAGGAGGAAAAAGGAGAAAGGGGGGATTGCAATCCCTGATCTTCATTTCTATGCCTGTGCACTCTTTATGAAAAATATTGCTGGGGTAATGAACGGCAAGGGGGCTACAGAGTTTGCACACATTTTGAGAGAAATGTCGAGGATCGACCATGGAATGCAAGGAAATTTTCTGTACAAATTTGGGGATCCCAAATATTTTCAGAAAGGTAGATTTAAAATTATGCAGGACGCTGCAAAGCAGTGGTTTGCAATAAGGAAGGCCATCAATTGGCCATATTATAGTCAATACACTCCTCTCTGGGATTCCCTGGGCTCACCAACCTGGACTAGGGACATTTTGGTTAAGCCATTGAAAAAGGCAGGCTTTGGGTGTTGGGGGCAATTGGTCAAGGACAGAAAGTTGATTTCGTTTGAAGATTTGGATGCAGCGGTAGAGGGCATATTATCTAGATTCAAGTGTCTCCAGATAGCAAGCTGGGGGAGCAGGGTGAAGGAGGGAATAGGCGATTCAAATAGGATAGAAGAGCTACTCCACCAGTGTAAACCTCGTAAGACAGACCTGGCGAGATGGTATTAGACTTTGATGGAAGTCATAGATGGAGAGTTTAATATGCCAGAGGAGATTTGGAGAGAATGCCTTCCAGGATCACAGATTAAAGAATTATGGCAAGTATCTACAGCCCTTTTGTACTCCACAGTTAAACCTGCCCATTTAAGAAGGAATCATTCGTTTTCAATCCACAGAACCTTCTGGACCCTGGAGAAGCTATCCAAATGCACACAAGGCAACTTGATTTCTTGTAAGAAGTGTGGCTTGGCCTCAGGAGATGACGGGCATATGTTTTGGGAGTGCCCTCAGCTTTTTAGATTTTGGAAAGAGGTTGGGGAAACAATTAATAGTATCCTATCGATCTCATGTCAGGTAGGCCATTTTTGGATGTCTTCCTGGCCCAGAAGGGCTGAATAGGAACTATGCTAAATTGCTTTTCTTTATGTTGCTGCTGGCCAGGAGGGAGATATGCAGGAAGTGGGTTAGCACTTCCCCACCCTACTGATATTGGGTGGATTGAAGCCTTGGTGTATAATAGGACTTTGTACTTAGGTACCACTAAGAAGGAAGGTAAGAAGAATGAGTTTTGGACTCCATTAAAGAAGTGGCAAGAAAGGAACAATGTATGAGTTCCTATGATTATAACAACGGCTGGTCTCAAGGGCTCTTGGGGATACCTACTAAGGGCAAAGAGCTAGAGACTTGGTTGTCTCCAGATGGGGGCCTGAAAGGACAATCTGCTTTGAGACCAATTGACCTGGATGAAGAGGCCCCTAGGAAGATACCTGGTAAACAGGAGGGCTAGATGAGGACATAAAAAAAAAATACATTCCCAACAAGAGAACACTTCATGGTAGGAGGCTGTATATGCTGTGTGTAAGTGCCACTGGATACATGTGCACTTTCAGGGAGTACACTGTGAATAATGCTTCAATTGACACACCCCGTTCTCACTTTATCCTTCTACTTTTGGAGTCAGCAAAATAATTGTGTGGGAATTTGCTAGGGGTCTTTTTGTTAATAAAGACCCATTAACATGTGAACACTTTCTACACAGGAGTATAAATATTTAAGGAGTTGTTCAAAGTAGGCAGTGTGTTATGTGGCACAATCTGTTCCAATTGAAAAGGTTATTCTAAAGAGCTTTGTGTAAAAATCTTCAATGGGGACAGAGCAGTGCCTTCTGTGGTACTGAGCTCTTTGCTTTACAATGTTCAGGCAAAAGAGGCTCACAACTATTCAAGATGGAAGCATTTTAATATTAACTGTTTGGGATCAGGTAGCAGAAGTGTCCAACCCTGTGGGCATTTAAGGCTACAACAAGCACATGGAAGACAGAGTATATCAGAGGTTTGAGCCTTACAATGCTGGTCAAACGTCATACATCTGGTAAAAGATGCTGGCTGCTCATTTGTTCATTTAGCATCCCTCACATCCTTGTTGTTTTTTAAGATTGTTATTCAGATTCCATGATGTGTTTTGTATAGTTTCAGCAGTCTACAATAGGCAGACTTGTTGCAGTTGAGCAGTCAAGTGTTCCTAAAACTGGAATGGTGCTGAATGTGGCTAGATTGATCACCACTTTTTTAAAAACATTCCTCCAACACCCAAAAAAGACTTTCCTTCCATGTAGAGTCAGGGTCTGCAGAGAAGTACAAAAGGAAAATTGAATGTACTGCCTGTAGTACCCTTCTAATCCTGGTCTAAGAGTACTCACTTGTTTTAAGTTGTACCATATGCAAACCAAGTATTGGGAGCAACTTTAAGAGTAAACAAGCATTTGCAATGCAATGGGTCTCGCATTTGCTCGGGTTAGAGCTATTAGCGTTGTAAACTCCTAATCGGACATTTCTTGCCAGATAAACTGAAAATGAAAAGTAAAACAGTTTCACATAAGCGAGCGAACAGCCGCCTTGAGCGTGAAGGAGAAACAAAAGGAAACAGAAGTTCCCTTGCAGTCAAACATATCAGCAAAAGTGCAACTATCCATGTAACAGAGTCATTGTCATGCAAAGTGCCTGATTACTGCCCAGCGAGATTGCGCTGTGTAGGAAATAAAAAGAAAAAGTAGTCCAGAAGCCCTGCGAAAAACAGGGATGTTTTATGCTTTGGGTGTGTAATCTGTTCATTGTGAAAGTGTTTTAGAAACAAAAGTGGTGTGGAGCTTCATGGTGATGTCTGAGAAGCATTTGGCTGGCAGTGTGTGTGTAAACTGACATTTGAGTGTGTCTAGTGGTGGCTGGCTAGCAATGTGTGCGTGTGTATGTATGTAGTGACTTGCTCGTGGTGACTACAAATACCATTCAGTCAGTCCACACACACATACACCGGCCACTCCACATACACATAAATTAAGAGTGGATTATATGAATACAAAAAATTATTTGTGAGATTTCAGGGCTTCCTGGACCGCAGGAGCCACTAGAATTCCATAATTTTTCTTCTAACCACCTTTTGCACATACTGTATATATCACTTTCACTCACCCGCACCTCAGCACTTTCACTGTTTTTATTAGGAGCACCTATCTAGACAAATGCAATTTTGACATACGGAATGACATGTTTAAAATAAATTTACATGCAATTGTCTGGAATAACGTGTTCAAAGAAATATATGATGTAATAAATTTCTTGTGATGTTACATTATTGGTAGGCAGAGAAATTCTTTAATTTCTCTAGTTATCTATTTACCGTGGAAGTCTAGGTTACTTCCCACTTGCCTTGACCTTTATTTAAAACATTTATTATCCTGGTCATAAGGGTTAGAGGGTACTTGCCTCATTGTCTTTTACTTACTTTTAGAAAGTGGGCATTTATCTACTCTTACTGCCCTGTGTGCCTTGCAGCCTGTCACCAATACACATCTGAGGAGGTGACAGCTATACTTTGTGCATTCCCTCTAGCCAGCCAAGCACTCAGGAAGATTTGGATTGTCTGAGCACTCATCTGCATTTTGGTGAGCCTTCCTGGGTAGGAAGGTTGGAGGGGAGCTAACACTTAGCAGACAGGGCGGTCCGACCGCCCCATTATGACTGTGGCAGAGCTGCCACAGTGCAACTGCTGACACTGCCAGGCTGCAGCCAGCCTTCAGCCTGGCGGTCCTGGCGATTGTAATCTGACTGGGGATTACAAGTCCCCATCCACCAGCCTTTCCATGGCGGTTATAACTGCCAAGGAAAGGCTGTTGGAATGGGGGCTAGGAAGAAATGACCTCTGAGCACTGCAAATACCTTTCTTTGAAGTCACCACTCCTTAAAAGGCACATCTGTGTAAAAGAACTTGGTCCTGACCCCACAAAATGAGTACACTCCTGGACCTGGGAGGAACTTTGCCTGGAATAAGGACTGCTGTGCTACAAGGAGTGCCACACTGCTGGACTGCTTTCCAAGAAGGGCTGCTCTCTGCCTTGATGAGCTACCCTGCTGCCTGCTGATCTTTGCCCAGCTGAGGAAGGACTGGTCCCCTCTCACCTGACCTAGAGTGACTCCAAGGGCTTGCTGACTTGCCCCTTGTTCTCCTACAGTCTCAGGGACATCAAAGCCTGCCTGCAATTCTGCTCTTGCTGCTGGACTCTGCCATCTGGGAGTCCCACCGTTGACTAAGGTGCCAATCCAGTCCTGGGCATTGGAAGTGGGTTTGCAGCTGCCTTTTCTGCAAGAATCAACACATTCGAGCCTTTGCACTGCTCGGAACCAATGCAGTGCCCTCTGACGCATTGCCGATTCAATGACAATGTGGGACCCAACTGTGAGTTTCGACGGTGACACAGAGCCAAAAGACATCACAATGCATTGCATTCATCTTAACGGAGTTTTAATGCACGTGCAGGACCAGACTGTGTGGATCAGAACCAAAGCATCACCTCCAGGTCACTCCTTGACGTAAATGCGTGCTCCATCTGAGGTACTCTTTCATCGGCTTTTTGTCAGTTCTGTATTCAGCCTGCCCCCTATAGGGGTCAGCCTGAACTTTGGATTTACCCCGGTCTAGTTTGACCTCAAGTAACCTTTTAGCACTTTTGACTTCTAAGCACTATTTGTGGTTTATTCTTTAATTTTTTTGTCATTTGGGTCTCATTTTATTCAGATAAATATTCTCTATTATTCTAAACCTATGTGGAGTTTTTTTGTCGTGTTTTTATTGTGTTACTGTATGTGAGTTGCACAAATACTTTACATATTACTTCTTTAGATAAGCCCGCCTGGTCTGTGCCAAGCTACCAGAGGGTAACCACAGATTATCTCTTACTGTGTATCTAGCTTACTCTGACTAGAGGTGGTGGTTCCGGCTTGTACAAGGTACATACTCTGACAACCAAAAATCTGAGTTCTAACAGGCACATTAGCGGATCAAATGACCAACTATGTTAAGCAAAATAAGAGATCCACCCCATCCCTAGCTACAGAATGGACAGCCTTTAAAGTGGTCACCAGAGGGATGTGCATTCGTTTGACCTTGGGTGAAAGGCATGCAATACCTTGGGATTTGAATATTGAACAACAGTCCCTCAATATTGAATGGATGATGGTCAACAACCTTTCTTTTCAGTATCACTGCCTTCAGCTTCTAGAGGACGAGGTGCTGCTGGTGGAGTGGCTATGGTGCTTAGGCAATAAAGCCATGTGGTTGGCCCTTACTCAGAGAGTGACAAGTCTGGGTGCTTATTGCCATGGTTTATCAGTAGAGATGCAACACAGCCACTAAAGATGACACTGTCGCTATGATGGGATATTCTATTAATCCTAGCATGATATTCACCGATCCTTTATGGTATTCTCTATGGCAGTGGTTCCCAACCTTTGACTTATGTGAACCCCCACTTTATCCTTATTGGAACCCAGGGACTCCTACTAAATCATTACTGGAATCCGGGGACCCCTGACCAAGTCATTAGTACCAATTCAATTTCAGCCACACATTGTCCATACTATAATTTTTACTGCACCTGCACTGCACCCACAAATTAATCGGAGGATACTTATTTAATTTTTAGCCTCCAATTCAAATTCCTTTACATTTACAATACTTTTTAGAATGTTCAGGTTTGGGGGGCCCTATAGTGCCTCAGGCCCTGATGCTTCCCTGTAATCCATTCAGGCCTTTGTGGAGGCAGTTCCTCTCCCCGATTGTCCCTAGTGGAGCAGGATGGGATAGATGCACCTCTTCCAGCCCATGACAGTAACACAGCAAGCACAGAATCAGATGAGGATAAGACTCCTGGAACCGATGGCCTGCCACCTTTTGAGGTCACATTAGCATCATTGCTAAAACCCGAGCAGCACCCCACAAACTCAATTTCTTATCACCTCATAGCAGTTTAGAATATCAATTATAAAATGTTCAGCAAAATTCTAGCTGACAGCATACAATGAGTACGCCCTCACCTGAAACATATGGACCTGGCCGCAGTACTCCACTGAATATTAGGAGGCTATACCAAATCCTAAAGACTGCCCTGAAGGGCTGCCCCAGGGTGGCGGCTTTTATTTCAGATGTTGAGATGGGCATACTTGCTCAAGGTCCTGGCAAAGTTTGGCTTTAGAGCTCGCACCATCGAATTGATCCAGCTGCTGATCTGGGATCCTTCTGCCTTCGTGGGCCACTTCATGTTAGAGCAACTACTAATGGGCAGTGGCACATAACCCTCTTACGTTTTTACTTGCATTAAGTTTCAAGCTCCTGGCTGCCCACACACATAGGTCAGGTAACATTTGGGGGATCTCTCTGCCAGACAGAATCCATGTAATGTCACTCTATGCGGATGACATCTTATTTTATATCAGGGACCTCACAGAGGCTAACTCCAGGATCTTTGACCTCCTATAGACCTTTGAGACATTATCAGGTCTCCGGGTCAGCTGGGACAAATCATGTTTGTTACCTCTGGTTCAGCAGTAGCACAGGAGGACTGGCCCCGGGGAGAGGTCAGGTACATTGGAAGGCTTCGTCCTTCTGGTATCTGGAGATCTGAATTTTTCTTGAATACCAGGACCTCCTGGATGGTAACCTTACAGCAGCAGTGACACCCCTCTGTGCTCAGGTGACTATTGGGGGCGGCTTCTCCTGTCTCCATTGGGCATCGTTGCCATCACCAAGATGATGATGCCACTTGACTTTTGATTTATTTTATCTATCTTCCACTGGCACTTCTCTGTACTCAATAGACTACTTGGCGAGCTTATCCTGCATAACTCAAGCCATAAGATAGCTCTAACCAAATTGCAGCTCCTACTGGAGTCAAAGGCATGGGGGACCCTAATTTGGAGTTCTACTGCTTGTCAACTGAGCTGCAGTGGTCAGCCCACTGGATTTCTGAGTCCTACTTGGAGGATACCGGTACCCATAATCCCTCACTATCAGAAGAGAGGTCCTTAGCAGTACTGGTCCTCGGAGCTAGTGGTTGGGTCAACTTTCCGCTCAGAACCGCCTTGCAAGAGGCTTTTGCATTACTCAGGGCTCTCCTCCTTACAGCCAATTGTTGCCTCTGAACCATCTTCCAGAGGAGCGGGAACACTTGACTAAGCAGGAACTGCGATATTGAGACCAGGCAGGAATCTCCACACTGGGGTAACTTTTTCACGACAGCCAACTATTAGCCTTCGTAGAGCTTACTGAGTATTAACCTCTCTGGGGGAGGTGCAATTCACCAAATATGGCTGAGTCCATCATGCCCTAGCGACCCTGGAAGCAGGGGAATTTGAACCAGCTACTAACCAGCTTTCTAATCTCCTACACACATTGATGATGGAACGTAGCCTCATAATCTGGCTAAAGAGGGCCTTGGTAGCTCATTCACAAAATTTCCCTACAACCCATCAGAGACACATGGTTGGCAGAGATAGACAGAGCCTTTCACGATAAGGAATGGTCCAGGATTCTTGAACAACCCAGGAAGGTCTCCCAGAATGCTCGCTTTAAATTAATCCAGTTCTGTATCTTCCGTAGAGCCTACCTCACTCCAGCCAAAATGTACAGAATGTTCCTGGATGCTCTAGTCACCTGCGCCCAGTGCAATACCTCAGAAGCAGATTTTAAACACACTCTTTAGGAAGCTAGGCTGAGCCTATACTGGACTGAGGTGACCTGGAAACTCTGCCATTGCAGGTGCAGCAAGCCACCTTGCTGCGCTGCACTGCCTGATAGGGATAGGGCAGGAATGTGCCATATTTAATATTATACAGCACATTTCTATTGCCTAGTGCCAACCATTGTGCAAGGGTTGTAAGCCGGATTGTTTTTTTCAGAAAGGGACACCTTCCTGCACATAAACAATCCTCTGAGGCATTTCCTCTTTCTATGTTTGCGTGGCACAAGGGTGATGCAACTCTTTGATAAATATGCCCTATACTGTCTTATTATAATGATATTCATGCCCGACCACGATAGTGTTTCATTATGGTACTGTTGAAGCCCCCACAAAGATCGTGTGTGGGCAATTGTGATATCAAAGCCCCCACAAAGATAGTGTGTAAAGATAACATTTGTCAAGTCCCTTTGGAAAAGTGTATAAAGGCAATGTTCAGGTCTACACACTGATAGTTTGAAGATAAGTATGTTCATATCGAAAGAGACATAGTGCAGGATTATAGCAATGTTCAAGTGCCCCCAGAGATGGGTGTGAAGGTAATCAAGTCCAAGTCTCCACAGTCATAGTAACTAATTTCATGTTAAAGTCCTCACAGAGATAGTGTGTTCTTATAGGGATGTTTAATGTCCACACAGCATTCTTCACCATGCGGGAGTATGTGGCTGTCAGAGTGTTGTATTCATAATCATTCTATACCGGAAGTGTTTTGATTTTATGGATAAGTGACCAGAGAGGTGCTCTTATCTTGTCTAGAATTAAAACATCTAGGCAGGGCCAATGGAATTATTTGATTCTGCGGCCATGGTGATTTTTTTCATAATTATGCATTTGCCGCATTCGCCACATAATCCAACACCTACTGCTTAATCTGCAGATTTTAACAAAAAAAGAAGATGTTTTTAGCTCAAACGGTTCAAAAGTTACAAAATAATATAGTGACTCAGATTCCCATTAATTGGAATGTTTCTTCCAAAGTTTGGTCATTTTTAAGTTGCTTATTTCTGCATTTGGGTATTAAATTGTTACTAATAAACTGAACTCTATATCCAGACATTAATACCAGATATAAAAATGAAAAAATAATGAAGTAGCACTATCACAAAATGTGCAGCATTATGCTGCATAATTTGCATTTTGTTGTCACATAATTTGTTCAACCCTTCCACATAAGTTGGCCCTCCTAGGCTGCATAATTTCAGTGGCCCTGCCTACAGACAGCACCACAGCACTAGCCTAGTCAGCAGGACAGCAAGGTGATGTGCATATACACAAAAAAAGAGGGATAATCAGAGACGGTCTATTAATCCATCTGGCAACATCTGAAAGGCAGCGATCCTGTCAAATGTATAAAATGACAGAGCATGTGAAATTTGCATCATTTGCTTTTGTGTAATTACGTGAAATTTCAGGAACACTTTGTAAAATGACATGTAATTACGCAATTGCAAATCTATTATTGAGTGCTGTATGAGAGCTCAGAAGTCTTGCATAAAAACATAGCACAAAAAACATAAATGGCACAATCAACAGCCGGTTACATTCTGGGCATTCACATTATTGCCATGCACTTGTGTGGCTCGTAGTTATTTGAAGTGGCACACTTTCTGGAATTCTACATAATACATAGTAAGTGAAGCATGAAATTCTAGAAATTACATGAATTACACACCTTAATTTAAATATCAAACGCCCTAAAAACTATGTCACACAGTAATAATGAGAGATGATGCTACATTTTTTTAAAGACAGAGATACTGCCTGGTAATGTAGAATTATAAGTCATTGCAGAAGAAGACCATGAGATGTGAGGAGATCAGTCCAGTGAAAGACTTTTAACCAGGCTCACTGGGATTATGCAGCAGGGGAGGGCAACATTTTGCGTCAGGTTTCAGTAAATTATGCAGTTTATAAAGGCAAATTATGTGGCATAATGCAACACATTTTGTGATAGTATTACTTCATGATTGTCATTTTTTAACTGGTTAATACTGCCTGTGCATTAGTTTAACTCTGAAATATAGCAATAAGCCAAAGAACGTTGACCAGACAGCCTTTGCAAATGGCCTTCCACTAGCAGCAACACATGTTGGTATGTTCTTAGAAACTTTTGAACCGATTGTGCTGGGAAAAAGTTTGTTAAAATCAGCAGATTGTGCATCAGATGATGAATTATGTGGAAAATGCAGCAAATCTATATTTAGACGGAAATCGTTGTAGCCGCACAATCGCTTAGTTCCAACAGACCTGCTTTTAACTTAAAGAAATGCTGCTCATGCTGTGATCTAATAAAGGGGAGGGTAAATTATAAGAAAAAGAATACCATTAGACTGTAAAGGACCTGCTGATAAAAAAAAAATAAAAAAAAACACAGTCTTTAGCGTGCAGTCAACATTAGTACCTAAATATATATTTAGGTGACAAGTATAGGTTTTGCTTCTAGTTCTAGAAAAAAAAACAGGACATCAAATTACAATATAAATGTATTTTGTTGGGCATTTGCCTCTGTCCCACCGCCTTTAAAGAATGTGAACTAGTTCCTCACTTGACTAAAGGCTTCAAGAGCCTATTTGGCACTATTAGTTGGGCTGCTTTGTTTTATCACACACCAGTGACAGGATTGTAAATGTTAAAAATCAAACTATAGACATTGTACTCTGTCGTGTAGTCTGTAAAACAGCAATCTGGAACGGAGTCTGAATAAAACCACAGTTGATATTTTATGTGTATAATTAACAAAATGATAAATAAAGATTAAAAAAAACTGTTAAAGGGCTGCAGCTTTGAAAACGTTTATTTTTCACTGCAAGACATGCCGTACTTTCAGGCTTGTGTGCTGTGAGAATGTAAGAGTTTGTGAACTGAGTACAGTTCATAGAAATCTACAGACACTGATGCCTAGGGGTCAAGGCAACTCGGCTAGAGCTGGGAGTGTCAAGGTCTATGCCCTGTCAATCAGAGCTGCCTGGGAGAGCGCTCATTCGCACCTCTTCCTGGGACACAAGAATGACAATGGAAGCCCTCACCTCGCGCATCAACAGGAGATGCATAGGCCGCCCCCGCTGGGGGGCATAGAGGGCTGGCGCCTTAACGGCCGGCTTGGCCAGGAAGGGACCGGTTAAACCGGTTTGGGGAGGGCGCGCACCAAGTAGGTGCCAACGCACCCCCACTCCTGGGAAGGCCAACAGATAGGATTGGTCAACCTGCGGCTACCAATTGGGGGGGTTTGCTGTGGTTCAAACCCCCCAATGGAATCAAGGTTAGGGGGGCGGGGGGGTACAAGGGACGAAGGAATGGGATTTAAGGCGCGTTGCCAGAACGGCGGTCTAGTCAAGACCAGGACAACGCGCTTGCGGCTTCGGCTGCAGGAAAGAAAATAGAAGGAGCCCGTCACCGAAGGTCACCGAAGGACCCGGTCCCATAGACGCCGTTTTCACTACCCCTGCCCAAGCCAGGTCGCTGGGGACCCACACGCCGCCCCACCTGCTGCCCCCACAGCCAAGAGAATCGTCCCCTAGGGACCGGAGCAAGTACTACGCGCACTACCTGTGGGGGACCGCTTCTTAGAGGCGACGTGGCCCCGCAGTGAGTCGCGTTCATCGGCAGGCACCGGGCACGCTCAGTGCGAGAAGACTCACCTTGAGGGTCCTCCCAGGGCATTCCAAGAAGACGCGGCACGGAACCCCATCGGCTGCGGGGGACCGCTTTGCAAAGCGACGTGACCCCGCAGTGTCTGCCGACTGGCAGCGAGCTCCAGCGCGCTCATCTCGTAGGAAGGCGTTCCTCTGAATCCCAGCTACTGCGGGGGACCGCTTTATCAGGCGATGCAACCCCGCAGCAATCTCCGCCAGGCACCGAGCTCCTCCACTCTTGTCTCACCAAAGAAAGGCGGTTTTCCTGAATCACATCGACTGCGGGGGACTGCTTTTTCAAGCGACGCGACCCCGCAGTTACACCCGACAGGCAACGAGCTCCTGCACGCTTGTCATTCATAGGCTGTGGGGGACCGCTTGGCAAGTGACGCGACCCCGCAGCGACATCTGCCCGGCAGCCCACACGCGGCTCCCAAGGAGCTTTCCTCAAAGGGGAAAGCTGCATCGACGGCGTCTGCAAGTAGGTTCACTACGCACTCGATAACCCCGGGAGGCACTGGGAGACTCTCAGCTGAACTTCATTTGGCCCCGACTCTCAGCTGAACTTTATTTGGCCCATATCCTCTCCCCGGCCACAAAACCACACCGTGGCCATATTAAACAAAACGGATAATTGATTGCTCCGGGGGACTGCGCATTCAGGGCGACGCGACCCCGAATTGAGCACCCTGCAGCCAGGAAAGGACTAACAGGTTGGGACACACAATACTCCGGAGGTACAACTGCAGCTGACTGAACCCTCCTCCTCCACAACAGGCACGAGTACCCCCACCAGCAACTCTCCAGGGGGCTTCAGAAAGAATGGAGGAAGATCAGGTTGTCGAACAACAAGACGACCTGGAAAGAATGATCACACACGAGGGCAGAGGCGCTAAAACGCAGTAAGGACTGGCTGCGGGCAAAGATAGAGGACAAAGGGGGTGAAGCCCAGGAACGTGAGGCAGAGGTACCAGCACCCTGAAGTTGACGGACAACACAGGAATAACGCCCCCACAACAGAAGGCAACCAAACGACAGAGGTCTGAAAGTAAACCCACAAGGAAACCCACCAAGAGGGCAAAGGTCGTGGTACAGAGCACCGAGGATGACACACCAACAACACCAGAGGCCAGCAGACCGCGAGTGCCAGCAGAGGGTGAGCATATAAGCATGTTAATTAAAGAATACTTTAAAACGCTTGCGCCACTGCTGTTGAGGGGCGAGGGGGCTGGGCTAATCACAGAGGGAAGCATATCGGCAAACAAACAAACACAGTAACAGGTCATAGAGATCGTCCTTCCCCAGGGGACCCTTTAACAGCCTGGAGCGTGCCCTCTAAGGTAGTAGAGACAGTTACAGACAGAGGTAATCCGCCCGAGTCTTATACACGACCATCCCTGTTCCCCCCTCCATGACAACCGGAGCCGCCGGCCTGGCAACAGCCATCCCCTTGACAGTAAAAGAGAGAATTTGGAGAAAATAATTTATAGACATCTTCACACTCTTAGAAATACAGTTAGAAGGTTTAGACCTTACTGTTTGTGATAAAAAAAGATGATGATAGAAGGGAGAGGAAGAGAGCAAGGAAGGAGAGGAATTTTGAAAACTGGTTAGATGCGTTTAGGATTATGGCCTGTGTCATAGTGGAGAAATGTCCACACTACACCGCCGATCTCTGGCTTTACGAGTCCAATTTCCGGGGGACGCATGGCTAGAGTATGACAAGAGCTTCAGATTAAAAATGCAGGGGCACCCAGAGATGGAATGGAACCAGGAGAATGTCTCTAGTTACATACACAAAATGATTGTAGCAAAAGAAGTTAGCTTATGGGCAGGAAAAGGGGATCAGTCCTTTCGGACAACACATCACAAAGGGAGGCAGGACAAATACAAAACACCATTCAGGCACAAGCCCTGGCATAGCGGCAAAGCACAGGGTGACAAGGGACCGCAGGCCATATGCTGGAAGTTCGAGACGGACGACTGCACCTGGGGGCAGAATTGTAAATTTAGACACTCTTGCTCCTCGTGTGGGGGCGAACACCCAGCATCAGCATGTAGAAAGCACAAGCACAAGTCAGAGAGAAAAGACAAGAAGAAAAAACAATAGATTCACCCCCCCACAAGGTACCCCATGACCACCCAATTGAACGTGAAACTGGCCAGGTCCCCAATCAACACAAAAATGTTAAGAAAATTAGCTAACGAATACCAAAACAAACAAGATGCAATCACACTAGTGAAAGGTTTCGAGGAAGGCTTCATCATCCCAGTAAAAGGGCGGGTAACTGGAGGAACCGACAAGAATTTAAAATCAGCCTTAGAACAACCAGAGGTAGTCCAGCAAAAAAAAAAAAAAAAAAAACGAGAAGGAATTGAAGCTGGGTCACATTGAGGGCCCCCTCACAGCTCCCCTGCAAGTAGACCTAATCATCTCCCTACTGGGGGTGGTACCCAAGAAGGAACCGGGCCAATTCAGACTTATACACCATCTATCATTCCCTGAGGGCACATCAGTAAACGATAGCATACCAGAGGAGGCATGTGCGGTAGGGCACGCCACACTGGACGATGCAATAGACATGATTAAAACCGCAGGCAAAAAGGCGCTGCTGGCAAAGGCAGACATTGAGTCAGCATTCCGTCTGCTGCCGGTTCACCCGGACAGTTATCATTTGTTGGGTTTCCAACACAACGGGCAGGTGTTCATGGACAAGGCCATGCCAATGGGATGCGCCATAGCATGCGCCTATTTTGAACAATTCAGCACATTTTTGGAATGGGCACTACACAAAAATCATCCTGGTGGGGGGGAGATGCACTACCTGGACGATTTCCTATTCATAGGGGGGGGGGGCTGATGATGGGTCTTGCGCCAGCCTATTAAACGCTTTCCAATCATTGACAGAAGAGTTGGGGGGTTCCCCTAGCAAATGAAAAAACAGTAGGTCCCACCACTTCATTAACATTCCTAGGCATAGAGCTAGACTCAGCCGCCGGTACCTCCAGATTACCAGCCGGAAAAGTGGCGGACCTGAGAGCAGACACTGAGTACCTGTTAAGTAAGCAGAAGGCAACCCTCGGGGAATTGCAGAGCATGACGGGCAAACTTAATTTTGCAACCAGGGTGATCCCAGCAGGCAAAGTCTTTGCCAGGCGGTTAAGCAGGCTAACAGCAGGGTTACAGGAAAAGCATCACCATGTAAGACTAAGCGGGGGGTCAAAAGAGACCTCGCCATGTGGTACTCCTTTCTAAAAGATTTCAATGGCCGACTCATTTGGAGAGACGGCTGGTTGTCTGCCAGTGACATCTCGCTCTACACGGATGCCGCAGGGGGATGCGGTTTTGGGGCCATTTTAGGTCGGGAATGGTGCACAGGCATATGGCCGCCTAAATGGCATGAGTCAGGGATCACCAAAAACATCACATTTTTGGAACTATTCCCCATTGTTGTGGCCCTGACGATCTGGACAGCACAGTTACAAAACCTAAAAATAACTCTGTGGTCTGACAACCTAGGGGTGGTCATGGCCATTAACAGAGGGTCCGCCTCATGCCCCAACACATTGAGGCTGCTAAGGCGCCTGGTACTCATCCAGCTTAAAAACAATCTGGACATCAGGGCCAGACATGTACAGGGCACAAAGAACTCACGGGCGGACGCCCTTTCTCGTTCCCAGATGGGCAGATTAAAGAGGCTCGCACCGGAAGCAAGCAACAAGATGACACCTTTCCCTCCAGAGCTATGGGACCTGGCGGATCAGACCTGTCCATTTTAATTCAGAACGCATTTACAACTGAGACACAACGTAGATATACTAAGCACGCTAGAATGCTCATGGACATTGGGGGTTTAGAGTGACTAAACGATCCAGCTGCAACCAGAGCAGCAGCAGAACACTTCATTTTGTGGGCGTTCAAGCATGGAAAATCAAAGTCCTGGGCCCAAGCACACTTGGCGGCAGTGGCACACTATTCAAAACTACAAACGGGCACGGACCCTACTGCCTCTCACTACATCAAGACAGCAATGAAAGGCTGGAAACGCATCGAAGGACCCAAAAAAGACACAAGACACCCTATAGATTAGCAAACTGACCCGGTTAATAGATTCGCTGCAAACTGTCGCGGTTAACCAGTACGAGCTATTACTTTTTCGCGCAGCTTTCGTCACACCCTTCTTTGGGGCATTCAGAGTGAGTGAGATAGTTGCAGCAGCCAGGAACGCAGGGGGCAGCGGTTGTCTGCAAATAGAGGACTGCCGTCTAGATGCTGACGGGGTGTGCCTCACACTAAGACGATCCAAGACGGACCAGCTGGGCAAGGGCACCGACATTGTGCTAAAATGCATTGAGCAGGCAAAGTATTGCCCAGTGTGCAGCAGGCGCGCCGAAGGTGCGCCAAAGGCAAGCCCGTCTGCGCCCGTCCGCGCCTGGACCGCGCCCAGCGCCACGACCCCTGGCCCCCAGCACACCCAAACCCCGCAGCACCGCTACGACCCCATCACCCTCCACGCCCTCAACCCAGGGCGCTCCAGCACCTGCTTCCAAGCCAACCCGAAACGTACCCACGGACCCTTCGCATGCCACACCTGCAAACTCACCTTCCACCGCGAAACCACCACGCCCGCCAGCCCACGCGCCATCAACCACCTCAAATGCATCCTGATCAACGCATGCTCCGCCCACAAGCACGCCGTTGAACTATGGGACCTCCTGGACTCCACCGGACGTCGCCTTCATCACTGAGACCTGGATGAACGCCTCCTCAGCCCCCAACATCGCCATAGCCATCCCCGACGGCTACAAGATTTCCAGGAGAGACCGCACCAACCAAGTAGGGGGAGGAATCGCCATCGTCTTCAAGGACTCCATCAACGTCACCACCTCCATCGAAGACACCCCCCTCGCCGCCGAACACCTGCACTTTCAGATCCACACCGACCCCAGGACCACCCTCAGAGGAACTCTCATCTACCGACCCCCTGGACCACGCGCCCTCTTCAGCGAATCGATCACTGACTTCATCTCCCCGCACGCCCTTGCCTCGCTGGACTACATCCTCCTCTGTGACCTCAACTTCCACCTGGAACAGAACAACGACCCCAACACCACCGCCCTGCTCGACAACCTCGCCAACCTCTGTCTCAAGCAACTGGTGAACACCCCCACCCACATCGCCGGACACACGCTCAACCCCATCTTCTCCGCCAGCAACCACGTATCCTTCAGCCACTCCTCCGCCATACACTGGAACGACCACAGATGTGTCCACTTCAGCTTCCGACGTGAGACTCGCCACCTCCGCACACAACCCATCCCACGCTGACAGTGGAACAAAATCCCCGCGGATCAGCTCCTCTCCACTCTCAGCGACAACAAACCCACCTTCTCCACCGACCCCAACGACGCAGCCCTCAGCCTCACGCATTGGATCACCAACTGCGCAGACACCCTCGCTCCCCTCAGACGCCTTCCAAGAAAGACCAACACCAAAAAACCTTGCTGGTTCACTGACTCCCTCAAGGAATCTAAAACAAACTGCCGCACCCTCGAGAAAGCCTGGCGCAAGGACCACACCGCAGATAACATGACTGCCCTCAAGAACGCTACCCGCAAACACCACCAACTGATCCGCGCCTCCAAAAGAAATTCCTTCACTGACAGACTGGGCGAAAACACTCACAACAGCAGAGAACTCTTCAACATCGTCAAAGAGCTCTCCAACCCTAACGCCAGCGCCATCACGCCCTCACAAGACCTCTAAACTCCCTCGCCACCTTCTTCCAACGTAAGATAACCGACCTACACGACAGCTTCGGACACCAGAGCCAGCCAACCACCTCAGAACCTACAACCCCAGCCATCACCCTCAACACCTGGACTCACAACACGGAAGAGACCAAAGCCACCATGAACTCCATCCACTCCGGAGCCCCCTCGGACCCCTGCCCACACTTCATCTTCAACAAAGCCGACGACATCATCGCCCCGCATCTCCAGACCATCATCAACAGCTCATTTTCTTCTGCCACCTTCCCCGAGAGCTGGAAACACGCTGAAGTAAACGCCCTACTGAAGAAACCTACGGGGGACCCAAGCGACCTGAAGAACTTCCGCCCCATCTCGCTCCTCCCCTTCCCCGCCAAAGTCATAGAGAAGACCGCCAACAAGCAACTTACCAACTTCCTTGAAGACAACAACCTACTCGACCCCTCTCAGTCCGGATTCCGAGCCAATCACAGCACTGAAACCGCCCTCATCTCAGTCACAGACGACATGAGAACCCTGATGGACAACGGAGAAACAGTCGCCCTCATCCTCCTCGACCTCTCGGCTGCCTTTGACACCATCTGCCACCGCACCCTAATAACCCGCCTCTGCTCCACTGGGATCCAAGGGCAGGCCCTGGACTGGATCACCTCCTTCCTCTCCAACCGCTATCTAAGAGTCTACCTCCCACCTTTCCGTTCAGACCCCACCAAGATCATCTGCGGCGTCCCACAAGGCTCCTCGCTCAGCCCGACTCTCTTCAATGTCTCCATGAGCCCCCTCGCCGACATCGTACGCAAGCACAGCATCATCATCACCTCCTACGCCGACGACTCAGCTGATACTCTCCCTCACCAAGGACCCCACCAGCGCCAAGACCAACCTGCAAGATGGAATGAAAGACGTCGCAGATTGGATGAAACTCAGCCGCCTGAAACTGAACTCAGACAAAACGGAAGTCCTCATCCTCGGAAACATCCTGACCGCCTGGGACGACTCCTGGTGGCCCACGGCCCTTGGCACCACACCAACCCGCTCAGACCACGCATGCAACCTCGGCTTCATCCTGGACCCACTTCTCACCATGACCAAACAAGTCAACGCCGTATCATCCTCCTGCTTCCTCACCCTCCGCATGCTCCGAAAGATCTTCCGTTGGATCCCCGCCGACACCAGAAAGACCGTGACCTACGCCCTCGTCACGAGCCGCCTGGACTACGGCAACACTCTATACGCAGGAACCACCGCTAAACTCCAGAAACATCTGCAACGAATTCAAAACGCCTCCGCCCGCCTCATCCTCAACATACCCCGCAACAGCCACATCTCCGCCCACCTGAGACACCTGCACTGGCTTCCCGTCAACAAAAGGATCACCTTCCGTCTCCTCACCCACGCACACAAAGCCCTCCACAACAAGGGACCCGAATACCTCAACTGCCGCCTCAGCTTCTACACACCCACCCGTCAACTTCGCTCCGCCAACCTCGCTCTCGCCGCCGTTCCTCGCATCCGCCGCACCACGGCAGGTGCGAGGTCCTTCTCCTACCTGGCGGCCAAGACATGGAATTCTCTCCCCACCAACCTCAGGACCACCCAGGACCACTCCGCATTCCGAAGGCAACTCAAGACCTGGCTCTTCGAGCAGCAGTAACCCCCATCCCCCTAGCGCCTTGAGACCCGCACGGGTGAGTAGCGCGCTTTATAAATATTTATGATGATGATGATTTGATTTAAGAGATTATGTAGAGGTACGCCCCGTGGGATCTGGTCCCCTCTTCAAACATGCCAATGGGGACCACCTGAGCAGATTCCAATTCACGGCAGTCATGCGGAAAGCAATAGGGAAGGGAGGCTTGCTCCCATCAGAATTTAGTGCTCATTCTTTTCGTATTGGGGCAGCCACCACAGCCGCCAGTTTGGGGTTAGATGCAGACGCAGTCAAAGCGGTTGGCAGATGGCGTTCCAAAGCTTATAAAGGATACATTTGCCCACATCTTCTATGATGGTATCTTCTCATTTCATTTCAGTGGCAGGTGCATCCACCAAGCTCGTATGGATTATAGACCACTCATTCATATCCAGGCTACAAACATGGTGGAAACAAAACAAGAAACGTAGCACAAGAGGAAGACCAGCGGTCGGTATCAGATGGTGGGGAGTCCCAGGGATGAAATGGGCACAGCTCCAATTGACAATGCAAAACATAGCGAAGAATACCCAAAGACAACCGGACACCATTATCGTGCACCTGGGCGGGAACGATTTAACAACACTTGGTAGAAAGGTACTCCTGAACAACATCAGGGATGCGCTTTGGAGTTTTACTAGGCTGCTTGGTAAAACTACCATCATATGGTCAGAAATAATCCCCAGAATCACATGGCGTGGGGCAACTTCAGACAGAGCAATAGATAATTCCAGGAGGAAGCTGAACATTGCTGTCGCCAAATACTGTAAATTCAATGGTTTGGAAAGCATCCGCCATGGGTTGATCCACCCCAGGCGACCTGAGCAGACGGCGTCCATTTGTCGGCAGAAGGGATGAGCATCTTCTGGTCCAACATGGCAGCAGCAATGAACTACTTAAAAAAAAAAAAAAAAAAAAAAAGAGCAAAGGGGGAGCAGCCAGGCGACGTGAGCCTCTCTGGCTGCGTGGCGGAAGGTAACAAGGTTTTACCAAAGAATTGATTGGAAGACACACCTAGTAAGGGGGTGTGCGAGCAAAACCACACCTGGGGATGCCTTACAGCAGGGTGTAAGGTGGCCAAGTAAGGGGAGTAAGCAGAACACGGCACTCGCAGCCCAGACCCGCCACATCGGATGGCAGGGCATAGGATACGCCAGGTAGCGAGTTGGGCCTAATGCAAAGAACTGGAAGCTACCCCCTGAAACAACACAAACATGGTAAAACAAACTATTGGAGTGAGCCCCTCCAAAATCAAAGGTGGGACTGCCAAAAAAATCGAAGGGCAAAAGGAGGCAGGGCAAGGCAAAAGGAGGCAGGGCAAGGCAAAAGGAGGCAGGGCAAATGGAGGCCAGGTCTTGAAGACCCACCAGTCACTCATTGTAATCTTTGAAAACGAAACTGAAATGTATCAGATGAACAATGTTAATATCTTACTGTCATAAGTACAACGTTTTATTATCAGTGAGGCGGCCTCAGGCCCATATATCTCACAGCGTTGGGCAGTCACTCGCTTGTCCACATTAATAAAGCGGCCAACTATTATCCACTCTAGAAAGTGTGTCTAAGTCTGTTTCATGCATGCTTGTCGGTACAACGCGTAACATGATTTGTAAATTGTCAGTAATGCCAGCTCTGTAGTGTGACAAGTGCGGGTGTTAGTGGAAGGGACTGTCTTGGAGGATGGAGTGGGAATGGCGCTTTTCTCAGTGTGCAATGGTCTCCCTATACAGTACAGCGAAGGGAGTTTCCATTCTTAATCAGAGAGAAGGTGCAATACAGCAAAAGCATTTGCCAGTCAATAAGGTCACAGAGGGTCAGGATCTGCAATGGAACATACCTGCCGGGTATACAAGTTCAGTAGCGGCTTGACATTATCATGTGCTGTAACTAAATTTCTTTTCAAACTAAAATAAATGTTTGCGATTTTATTTTGGCTTAAATTGAATTTATACTGATGCTGTTTATTTTTTCACAATTAAAAGTAAACATTACATGGTGAATGCGAAGGCAGTGGCTGCCTTTTTAGCTACGTTTCCTCTGTGCTTTACAGCAACCTTCAAAAGTATAGTTTGTAATCCATGACATTCGGTTTTAATGTGGCCTTGAAGGGCGTTTCAATCCCCACAGCCACAGCCTCTCTTTGAAGCAATTAACTGCCTGGAAAAGGTCACTTGTGCTTTACTTTCTGATTACTGCATTCAAGTCTTCAAACATGTGAGTGTCCCTCAGCTCTAATTGTTGAGGTAAATGACATAGGGCCAGATGTATCAAACAATTTTGCATTTGCAAACAGTGCGAATCACAAAATTCCTCTGTTTGCGAATGCAAGATAGCCTTTCATGATTAAAGAAAGTTATTCTCAGTGCAATTTTAAGGAATCACTCAAATAGTGCTTCACTGAAATTGTGACTCAATTTTGCAAATCGCTAATTGTGATTCCCTAAATATCAAATAGGGAATTCATGTTTGCAATTCCCCATGCACATGTATCACGTGTTTTCTAAATGCGAACTGGGAATTTAGGAAATGCAATTACCACCAACTCCAAGTTGGTGGTCACCATGTGCAGTTTTAAAAAAATGCATTAAAAGTGCCATGTAGGGCATGTGTGCACTTCACATGTGCAGAATTAAATGTGCACAATTACATTTTTGGGTGCCTTAAAGAGGGGCCTTAAGCCCTTGGCCTCGTTGGTTTTTGCATTTCCTAATTTGTGATTTCCTAATAATGAATTGCATATTAGGAAATGCAAAAACATTCACACCTATGGACCTGAAAGCCCATAGGAACGAATGGAGTTGCATTCCTTATCAGCGATTCCTTAATAGCAATTGCGACTCTGTTGGAATCGCTTTTAGGGAATCACTATTTTCTTACATACCATTTTGCATTTCTCATATAGCGATTTTTTGAAATTCGCTATTTAAAAAATGCAAAATAGTAATTTAATACATCTGGCCCATAGTGCTTAAATACATTAAAAAAAGTAAGACCAAGAAACCAATGCATCACACTTTCATGGTTGGTAGAAACACACATTTTTGTTATTAAAAAGCATAGATCCTGTGCTTAAAGCATAAACCTTGTGCTTTTATCATAAGCACTTTAAATAGAACATTGGATTGTGTGATTTGTATTTCACTCAGTTAGATTAAAACGTGGTGGTAAAAATCAAGAGATGTGGGGTCAAAAGGAAAGCTATTGATTGTTTTGGTCTAGTGTAATCAGGCACATCTTAACTGGTTTCAAATAAAACATGGTACAGCAATGGCATGGGCAGGAAAAGTATAAGCCTCCTCAACACAAGGAACACATTCTATATGTGAGAGAACAGGGCTGATTGCAGAGGCCCCCTAACTTTAGACCCCCTAACTTTTTGCCCCCATTTTCCACTTTTTGCTGGTGTTTTCCTGACTCCGATGGTGCCCTGGGTACTGCTAACCAGTCCCAGGGCCTGTGCTCTGTGTAAAATCAGTATGCAAATTAGGCTAATTATAATTGGCTAAGTCAACCTACCTATACGTCCCTAGTATATGGTAGGGCATGGAGGTTTAGGGACCCCAGCATAGATAGTGCCCCCATAGGTGCACTGCTGAGGAGACCAGTGTCATTTTAAAGGCAGGCCTGCCTTGCTGGCTGCTTTTAAATTAAGGTTACATGCAAATTCGACTTTGGAATTAAAAGTCGTTCCAAAGTCTTAAACTACCTTATTTTTACATATAAGTCATCCCTAAGGTGTGCCCTATGTGCCCCTAGGACTGGGTGCCATGTAACTATAAGCAGGGACCTTATAAAAAAGAGTTTTATAAGCCCTGGTGAGATAGAACAGCCAAATTTGTTTTTCCCTCATTGTAGTGAATGGCCTCCATAGGCTAGAATGGGGAGACTTTATTTTAATTTAAAAAATCCCCTTAAGTAACAGATACCAGAAGTTTGGTATCAAATTAATTGTTATAATAAATCCCACAACTTCCAGTTGTTGGATTTAATATAACTTGTTCAGGTAAAGAGTTTTAAACTTTACTTGAAAAGTTGCCAACTTCGGCCCTGCAGTGTTTTTGCTGCTGTGCTCCGATTGGCCAGCCTCTGGCATCCTGGCCAGGCTGCCTTGATGAGGTGTGAAGTGGCCGGGCTCCACACAAAGATGTGCCTTGGGGAGGAGATCTCCCCTCAGCAGATGGTGAAGCAGGAAGGGGGAGGGCTGCCAAACTGGTCTTCAAAGGCAGAGAAAGACATTTGGAGCAACCCAGCAACACCCTCACATCCTGCAAACCCAGACAGTTAGGTGCCCCCTTGATTAGATTAGGAGAGGGGTGTGATTAAGATTTTTAGCCACGCCAGTAGGTGGGCTCAGCCAGATGTAACCTCCAAAAATCACTTTCAGCCATGATGGATTTTTGAGGAATGTTGCTCCCTGGGATTGATTTTTGCCACACTTCCCAGGAAGTGGTCATCACAGGGGGAAGGACCCTGCACCTGACTGGAGAACCAGGACACCCCTGTTTTTCACCCAGGAACAGGGATAAAACTGGCAGATCTGCACCCACACCTCAGATCCCTATCATATTCCAACAAGGAAGAACTACAGGAGAAGAAGGACAGCCCTGCTGGACCCCTGACCTGCACCTGGACACTGCACTCTGGAGGACTGCACCAGCTGCACACTGGGGCTTCACCTCTAAAAGGACTTTACCTGTCTTCTACTGCTTCAAGAAGGGACTCCCTGTTTGCTACAGGTACAAAGGAGCTGCCCAGAGTCCACCTCCATCAAGTCCTGCAAGCAGAGCCCAGCGTCCAGTGGCCATTTGAGGATTCTGACCAGGTGCATTCTGGGAATTGTAGTCCCAACTCCCAAGGAGCAACTCAGAGCTTCTGGAACCTTGGATCAAGTTGTGGACACTTCTAGGGCACAAAAAGGACCTCTGGAAGAAGATCCAAGCGTCTCCAAACTTCTGGAGCAACTCCATAAATTGAAGAGGTGCATTGTGGGAGTTGTCATCCCAGACCCCAAGAGGCACACCAGAGCCTCTGAACCCTTAGCTGGTGCTAGAGACCACTTTCCTGAATCAAACACTCCTGAAAGTAAGTGTGACAGTGTTACCTCGTGGGTGGCCTGAACTCTGGACTTTGTTACTTTCCAGTGTGACCTTTTTTAAGGCTTTGAGCGCTAGTTGCTTCTATGCGCTAGAAAGCATTAATTCTTTATAAATTCATAGCTCCGGTTCCCCTTATCCGATTTTATTTGTTTTTGTGTCATTTTAAAGATAAAAATATAATCTATTTTTATAAATTGATTTTGGATTTTTAAACTGTTTCCTGTGGTTTATTTAATCACTGTTTTGTGATATTTGAATGCTTTATGCTTTGTCTCCTAAGTTAAGCCTTGTCGCTCGTTGCCAGGCTACCAAGGGTTGAGCTAGGTTTAATTTACTGAGACCTAAGTGGAGGTTAGTGGCCTATTGCTAAGTGTAGGTACTTACCTGCCCTTACCAATAACCCATTTTCCAACACTATACAAGTAGCAAATGCAACATGTGGAACTGCAGAAGACACAATATCCTTCCACTCTGTCTTCTTGGGTCGGATCATGGCAGTTTACAGACAGAATTCAGTAATAGGCAGTCGTCCCATCAGCTTTTTTTATTTGGGATTTAACATGTAACCGTGCTGGCCTCTGAAGTGTTTTCAGCTGAGCAATTACTAAAGTTAGAAATGGGGTCTCTAGTTGGCAGTCAGTTTACTCCCTGTCCAAGTAGGGACCCTCACTCTAGTCTGGGTAAGGGAGTCGCACACACAACTCCTGCTCACCCCCTTGGTAGCTTGGCATAAGCAGTCAGGCTTATCTTGGAGGCAATGTGTAAAGTATTTGTACACACACACACACACACACACACAAACACAGTGCAAACACCGCAAAAGTACTCCACACTAGTTTAGTAACTAGCCAATATTTATCAAAGTTGAACAAGACCAAAATGACAAGAATCCAACATACACTAGAAAAGATATCAATTTGTAAACTTAGAGAGTCTTAATCCATAGGAATCAATGGATGTGTTTTTGCACAAAGTACCTTGTGTGCGTCAAAAATAAAGCCGCAGGAGAGGTGATGCATCAGAAAAGCAAGTTATGCTTTGATTCCTTATTTGCAAGTGAGGCTGTGCCCGATACTTTCCCTACCAGGTAGGCGATGCGTTGATTCTTCCACCACAGAAAAAGGTTGCATTGATTTCCAGCCACCCAACCTTGGTTCCTTGCACTGATGTAGGAGATTTGGCGTGCAGGGACGATGCTTGGAAAATCTAGATGCACAGCAACGATGGATCCGCACGGAAGCAGGCAATGCATCAATCTCGCCGGCCCTGCATCACTTTTTCTGCCTCAGGGCGGGACCTGAATCAATTTTTCAGCCGCAACCACCATGGTGCATGGATTTTTCTTTAGGTCACCAGCTTCCACTTCAAAGGTCCCAGGGACTGGGTTTGGCACCACTTGGCAAGTAAAGACTCTCAGTAGAAGAGCCCAGGCACTGGAGATGAAGTCTTTGATGTCCTGGAGACTTCACAACAGGAGGCAAGCTCAGTTCAAGCCCTGGGAGAACCTGGGAAAGCAGGACGTAGAAAGCAAAGTCCGGTCCTTTCACTCCCAGGGCAGAAGTAGCAGAAGCAGGCCATCACAGGAAGCAGCAGGCAGAGTGGCAGGTCCTCCTCAGGCATCCAGCTCTTCTCTCTGGCAGAATGTCCTCAGTCCAGAAGCGTTCTGAACTTGTGGGTTCAGCAGTCCAATACTTATACTCATTTCTGCCTTTGAAGTAAGCAAACTTCAAAGGAAAGTCTTGGTAGTGCACAAGACCTGTTGCAGTACAGAGCTGTTGACAACATTGGTGTATTGCGGGTTCCAATTCTCCATTTCCCCAATGCTAAGTCCCCAGGTGGTAGCAATGCTCAATCTCGGTAAAGGTCTCCTCATGGGTTATCCCACAGGCAGCCCACCCTGCTATTCCCCCCAATGCTCCCTTATGGGCCATCTGTTTCAGCCAGCATAGTTGCAGGCTTAGCAAGTAACGTGTACAGGTGCGGGTTCACTGTGAGCAGCATCAACAGCATTGCTGTACCACCACGTGGGAGGAGCCACTGGGAAACCAAGAGGACTGAGGAGATGCCCAACAGATCAGGAATCTAGGTGATAAGTTCCCCCCCTCTGGGTGCATTCTATAGCATATCTTTTGATTAAACCATTGCAATTGTGCTGTTAATTAGTATGTCTCTAGGTCTGGTGCTGCCATTTCTCCCCTCGTCACATGGTGCTGCACAATGCCACTCTGTGTCTACCCATCCCCAGATCAGCTACAACAATAAGGAGTTCAAGCCCTGGAACAGACGGCATGGAACCAGCAGAGGCAATGTGGAGAAAAAGTAATCTCTGGAGTGCCACCATCATGGTCACTGCTGTCCTACCTGCAATGGATAATGACAATGATTTCCAGAAATTTACACTGGTTTGGAGTGCTCCAACAGCTGCTCCGATATTACCATCTAACAGGTCTTGGTGATCATGGTATACTTTAGTTGCTAAGTATTTTAGATGGGCAGGGTTCCTGGTGAGGCCACTCAGGATCTGGGGCAGGGTGGCATCTCTACAGAGTGGAAATAAATGGAACTTCTTCCAATTAATGTGCAGGCTCAACACTGTACCAAAGCACCCCAGTAGGTCTATTGCCCTAGGGAAGTCTAGCTCTACATCTCAGAGGAACGGCAATATGTCATGTGCATACAATGTCGCATACTGATAGTGCCCTAACTTCTATCCCATGATAAAATCCACCTGTGCACACGCTGCAAGCCAGTGGCTTCACTGCTATGATGAACAATATTGGGAAGAGGAGACACTCATGTCTGGTTCCACGACCTACACTGTATGAGTCAGATATGGTTCTACCAGTGTGGACTCACGCTGTGGGACCTGACTGTGTCGTGATACGATAGAGGAAGTCCCAACTCAGGCAGTCAAAGGCCTTCTGTATGTCTATTGCCTTAACAGCTGTTGTTCCCTTGTCCACGGAGTCATCATTCATAATCGAGAGGAGCCTGAGAATATTGAGCGCAGTGTTATGCCCTGGGATAAAACTTGTTTGATCAGTGTGAATCAGGGTTGACATACAGGGTAGAATACGAGTTGCCACTATTTGAATAAGAATCTTATAGTCAACGTTTATCGTGGACAAGAGGCAGTAGGCTAGAACATCTGTGGGAGGGCAACTTAGTTTCAGGAATGGAATAATCAGGGCCTCACAGCTGGAGATTGAGAGGTGGGCTATGTCATGAGCTGCAGTGTAAAGATCAACCAGCTTCGGTGTTAGATTATCCCAATAGGAAACGAAAAATTCAACTGGCAGACCATATGCACCGGGGCACTTTACCCGGCACCATATATTTAATATCAGCCCTAACCTCTTGGATCATGATGGTGCCTCCCTGCTCATCAGTATCATCTTGTGCAAGCACCGCAACAACATATCTGAAGTCCTCAAATGTGTGGTGTTGCACCGCGGATGATGGGGCATAAAGTATTGTGTAACAGTCCCAGAACCTAGCATTCATGGCAGTCTGGTCATAGATGGGCTTGCTGGCAGTGGATTCCACCTCCAAGATTAAGGAACCCCAGAGTGTTGGGATTAGGGTGCCTGTTTTATATCACTCGACATGGGCACGGGTAAAGTATTCATGGTAATCAAAGCAGTAAAGTTTCTTAACTCGGGATGCTAGCAATTTCTTTGCTTCTAATAGTGGGTGCTTGAGTGTTGGATTTCCGGGTCTCCATTTTTCGAGGTCTCTCAGGAGTTTTCCTTGCTCCTCGACTCCACCCATTAGTGTGTGTCGCATTCACAGTATTTCAGCAACATGCTGGCCCCGGATAACTGTTTTAAAAGTGTCCTAATAGATCAGAGGGGAGGCAACTGTCCCGGTGTTATCAGCAAAGTAATTAGTTATTGTCGCACCGATGTTATGCTGAAGACTGGATCACGCATTGCTTCAACCTGTATCTGTCAATCGGGGATGCAAGGGCACCGCTGTTCCCAGCTTAGGAAGAGTAACACCAGACTATGATCTGAGGCCGTTCAGCACAGACATTGTAAATCACTCCATGGACATCTGATGCAGAGAATTTTATCAAGGCGAACATGAAGTTCATGCATGCCTAAGTAGAATGAGTAGTCATGTGTCACAAGGTGGCGGCATCTCCAAGAGTCCACCAGTCCTCACTGCCTCGGTCAATCTGAGAAAGCACGTGCAAACAGGTCACCAGGGAGTCTTCTAGAGGTGGGTGGGACAGATCAAGGGCAGGATCAGCAATGCTATTGAAGTCTCCTCCTGTTTTGCGTTAAATAGGGGGCTAAGATTCTAGAGAGCTCAACAAAGAATCCTACCTGATCTATTTTGGGGGCATATACTTCAACTATTTCAAGGTCACATCCTACCAATCTCCCTGTAACCATTATGTATCTACACTCTGGCTCAATGAGTTCAGTTGTCTTCTGGAAAGGTACCCCTGGCCTCACTCATAACAGAACACCCCTGGCAAATGCCAAATAGATTGTTCCATATGCCTGGCCCGCCATCTCTTATGAAGTGCCAAACCTTAAGCTACAGTAAGGTAGGTTTCTTGCAATAGGGCTATATACTGTATGTTTCTCGTCTTTTAAGGTACTTATATACTTCATTTCTCTTGGAAAAATTGAGGCCCTGGCCATTCCAGGAGATGAAGTTGTAAGTCAAAGGGGTTGCTATTGGGGAAAGCTAACGTTATATGACAGATGACCGATACAAGTTTTGTTCTCCACTAACAGTATTTTACAACAGCCGGCAGGGGCAAACTAACAAGCATCTCATCTTCAGGATCAGAAGCAAACAACTTCTTGTAAGAATCCATTTTGTATTGCTCCTTTTCCTTTAAAAGACATTTAGTTTGAGTTCTCTCTCTGAACGCACTACCTATTGCATATGTTATCTCATATTTGTTTAGTAAAAAAAGCCTGGTTCCACCACGGACTCGCAGCTGGTTTCTTTCCCTAGCTGGGGCACATTACTCATTATAATCATGTGGTAAAAATAAACTAACCAACCTCGGCTGTTGTATTTTGGGGAGGGAAAGGTTGATATCTATATCTTTGAACCACAAAATCCTTTGAAGGGTTCTCAGAATGTGAGAAGTCAGACAGCTGCAGAAGGGAGTCGAGGACAAAGCAGGGACGGGAACCAGTGTGTGGAAACTGATTCCCTCCTCATCATTCCTGTATGACGCATATTATTCACTTATTTTATGTATCCTGTCATGTATGAGTATAAATATCACTGTTGAACGCACCATGTAAGCACACTTTACTTCGGGCTGGGGATGCCAGTTGTAAATCTGTTCTCTTTGCTGCAGCAAAATAAATAAGACCTTGGTCTCCACTCTGACTCTCCATGTCTAAACTCCTTTGTAAATGCATTTGTAATTATTTTTAGAACGTGCTTTACAAATGGGGGCTCGTCCGGGTTCTTCCAGTGGATGTCTCCAATAGCGCTGTCACCAGACGTGTTGCCAGTGGGGGGATGCTGTTCCGGAGGTGTAGATTCCAGGGGCCCCTCCACAAAGACATAGTTTCAAAGCAGCTGCATCTTATCCACCGGGCAGGCCTCTCCCAGCTTTTCGCGACGTCCCAGCGACGATCCTGAACATCGGCTTTCAACTTGACTGATTAGTCTGACATGGGCGGCGGAGAGAGATCTGGGAAAAACAGATAATCAAGTGAGACTGTTCCACGCTGACCGGTTGTCTGTTTTAAATTGCATTTGAAAGAATAACTGTTTTAGATAACTTATCAATTTGGGAATAACTAGTTTTTGGTAAATTTGTATTTGTAAAAGGTACTATTTGACAATTTGTATTGCACGTGCTTTGTTAACTTCGAATATTTTGCCCAGGCCTGGACCAATTTGTAGGTTGGTAAGCATTTGATAAAGGGGGTTTGAGAAAAGTTACCTTGTTGCATGTTAAATTTTTTAAATTTAAAAAGTTAGGTATGGGAAATAAAAAATGCTGGCAAGTGCTATGTCGTTGTTTTTGCCGAAATCGTGTTCCATGTTTGGACGAAAGACAACCGATCCCAAAAGAGGGAACACCAGGGTGGGACATGTTAAAGGATTATGGTTTAGAAAATAATTTGTATAACAGTATATGGCGCAGATGTACTAGACATTGTCCTGACCTCCAGTGGCCGGAGGATGGATCTTTTGATTTAAAGAAAATAACCTACCTGCAGGAATGTTCGTCTCATAAAAAGGCTAGACAGCACATGTTTGATGTACATAGAAAATGGGAGACTGAGGCTACTAAAAGAAAAATTAAGGCGGACAAATTGGTAGAGAAAGAAAAACGAAAAACAACAATAATGCAAAAAGCGGCGCAATACCACCACTCCCAAACCCAGAAGATAATTGACTCTGAAGATAGAGTCCATAGAGCTCAGGTGGAGGGAAGTTATATATCAAAACAGACAGAATCCAAACAAGCATTAGAAGAAGATGAGGTATTGCTACAAATGTTAGATAATAGCCCCACTGCACCTCCACCTTACACCCCCCCTGTGGTAGTCCAGCCTATCATGGGAGCCCAGCAACAACAGCAAGGGCTGAATTTAGGCAATCCAGGTATACCACCACCTCAGCCTGTGCCACAGCAATCACAGACCCCAGCCCAAGCCCAAGCCCAAGCCCAAGTTTCCCCGCCCCCTGCTCCGCCACTGTCCACGAACAACATAACTTTGCAAATAATGTCCTCTACCCTTAATACCCCAAATCGTCAGTGTACACCTATGAAATTGACTCCACCCTATAATACACGCTCCACTATTGGGGAGGATGAAAGATGGGTTCTTAAAAAGCAGTCAAAGAATTGGATGGCAAATCCTATTTACACTCAGCCGATATCGTACAAACAGAACAACAAATGCCACATTTTCAACAGCAATTAGCAATTCAGTACATGATTGAAAAATTAGAGAAGGATTGGAATCGCTGGACTAGCGAATCCACCCCTCTCCCTTATAAACAGGAATTGAACCAACTTTGGCGTGACAGCACAGGTTGTAAACTTGATAATAAAAACATAACGGATGGAGTATGCACTTGCATTTCTGCCAGACAAGAGATTCTCAATATGCATGAAAAGGGTACCCAATGAGGGAGGTATATCCTGGTCCCCAACCCCTGATGCAATCGCAGCTGCAGCTGATGCCAACCAACCACTTCCTATGCCTGTGGCTCAGTTTGTCCATATCCCATGGAAAAGGGAGGAGGTGATGGCTATAAAAAAAGACTTGCCAGATCCTAGAAAGAATCCAGCTGTATTCTACCGTGACCTTAGAATTGCTATTTCCACCACCACCATGACCATCAAAGACATTGATTATTTTTTGGGGTGTTTTATTGGGCCCTGAAGTCTGGCATAAAATCCGAAGAGTAGATTATGCGCTTACCTTGGGAGCCACATGGGAGGCTTTAGAACAACATGAAGCAGCCAGGGCACCAAGAGCCCTGCCTCATCAGAACATTTTAAATTTACCTGATCGAATATTGACTAAATTAGAAACTGTTATTCCACTTCAAACTGTGGACTGGGCAAAACTTTTTGAGGACTCCATCGTATTATCTTCCTCAGAAATTATGTCCGCCCATGAGGGTTTTTTTGCGGAACTCAAGGAGATTTTCACTAAACCTTCTAAATCCCAATTAAAATCTTCTGCTCCTAGGTGCAAATGGTTTGACAAAGAGTGCCGGGTGGCCAAGCATCTCCTATCTGAAGCCTGAAAGTCAAAGAACCAGGATGACATTTTATATGCGAGAAGGAACTATGGCCCTCATTCTGACCCTGGCGGTCGGTGATAAAGCGGCGGCCAACCCGCCAACAGGCCGGCGGTCCAAAATATGCAATTCTGACCCTGGCGGGAACCGCCAACACAGCCCGCCGCATTAACACTCCGCCCGCCACGGCGGAACAAACAAACAGCGCGGCGGTCCCCGCCAACAGCCAGGCGGCAGACAATGTACCACCCACCCTATCACGACCCACCAATCCGCCACCTTTTCCGGGGCGGGAGCACCGCCGATAAAAACACGGCGGAAACAGACTACGAACGGGAAAACGCTCACCTCCACATACTCCACGCGAGATTCCGGCAGTATGGAACCCGAGTTGCAGGTCATCCCCGCACTCCTATACCTGCTCCTGTACCAGGAGCACGCCCGGCGGCGCGGAAGACATCGGTGAGTACTGCACCTACGACACAGGGGAGGGAAAAGATTACCGGCACACACCCACCCACCCACACCCACTACAACACACACATCAATGCATTCCCACAGATCACTGTCACAACCCACAAACCCCCCCCTTCCGAAATAATGCAAAGACCAAAAGAAGAGATCTCAAACGGGCAGATATATTGAAAAATGGACAGCAGTAATCCAAATAAATAAATAAACTATGTACAAAATATATACAGCTACTAAATGTAGTCCAACCACTGTCCGTGGACCACAGGGGTCCTGAGCAAAGGGGCAAGGCCCAGTCCCACGACAAGAACTCCACGGAGAGAACACTGCAGGGGCATCAGAAAGAAAAAAGGACAGGCACCTCAGGGGGAAGGGAAGGGGGGGCACCTCAGCCACTTGAGTACACGACGCCAGATCCACGAGGGGACTCCATGACCACTGGCCCATCCTGGGGAGTGCAAAGCCACAGTCCATACAGTCCATACAGTGGGTGGCCTGCCCACTGGGCCATCCTGGGGAGTGCAAAGCCACAGTCCATACAGTCCATACAGTGGGTGGCCTGCCCACTGGGCCATCCTGGGGAGAGCAAAGCCACAGTCCAAACAGTCCATACAGTGGGTGGCCTGCCCACTGGGCCATCCTGGGGAGAGCAAAGCCACAGTCCAAATAGTCCATACAGTGGGTGGCCTGCCCACTGGGCCATCCTGGGGAGTGCAAAGCCACAGTCCATACAGTCCATACAGTGGGTGGCCTGCCCACTGGGCCATCCTGGGGAGAGCAAAGCCACAGTCCAAACAGTCCATACAGTGGGTGGCCTGCCCACTGGGCCATCCTGGGGAGAGCAAAGCCACAGTCCAAACAGTCCATAACAGACTCCACTGCCACTGGAGGAGGCATGTTGGCCAGAGGACATCCTGCAGCCCTGCCCGAGACAGATCCTGCCCTGCCACGTCTGCCAAAGGGCCAGCGGTTCCTGCCTGGAAGGGCCCAGTTCAGCGGTTCTTGCCTTGAAGGGCCCAGTTCAGCGGTTCTTGCCTTGAAGGGCCCAGTTCAGCGGTTCTTGCCTTGAAGGGCCCAGTTCAGCGGTTCTTGCCTTGAAGGGCCCAGTTCAGCGGTTCTTGCCTTGAAGGGCCCAGTTCAGCGGTTCTTGCCTTGAAGGGCCCAGTTCAGCGGTTCTTGCCTTGAAGGGCCCAGTTCAGCGGTTCTTGCCTTGAAGGGCCCAGTTCAGCGGTTCTTGCCTTGAAGGGCCCAGTTCAGCGGTGCTGGAGACGGCGGTCCCCAGCGGAGCGGTGCTGGAGACGGCGGTCCCCAGCGGAGCGGTGCTGGAGACGGCGGTCCCCAGTTCAGCGGTGCTGGAGACGGCGGTCCCCAGTTCAGCGGTGCTGGAGACGGCGGTCCCCAGTTCAGCGGTGCTGGAGACGGCGGTCCCCAGTTCAGCGGTGCTGGAGACGGCGGTCCCCAGTTCAGCGGTGCTGGAGACGGCGGTCCCCAGTTCAGCGGTGCTGGAGACGGCGGTCCCCAGTTCAGCGGTGCTGGAGACGGCAGGGCCCAGTTCAGCGGTGCTGGAGACGGCAGGGCCCAGTTCAGCGGTTCTTGCCTTGAAGGGCCCAGTTCAGCGGTTCTTGCCTTGAAGGGCCCAGTTCAGCGGTTCTTGCCTTGAAGGGCCCAGTTCAGCGGTTCTTGCCTTGAAGGGCCCAGTTCAGCGGTTCTTGCCTTGAAGGGCCCAGTTCAGCGGTTCTTGAGACGGCGGTCCCCAGCGGAGCGGTGCTGGAGACGGCGGCCATTCTATGGCCAACTGCTCATTGCCTGGTGGTGCCCTCCTGGGCAGCGGGGATGGTGCTCCTTCAATGCCCACCTGGGCTGTGGGTGGTGGGGCCCTCCTGGCCAGCTGGGCTGGGTCCTCCCTGGGCAGCGGCTATGGGGGTGGTGGGCTCTCCAGGGGCAGCTGTGCCAGTTCCTCCCGGGGCAGCGGCTATGGGGGTTGCGGGCTCCTCCTGGGCAGCTGTGACGGGTCCTCCATGGGCAGCAGGCCTGCTGCCTGACTTCTCCGCCTTGCTGCCCTTGCCCTCCTTAGTCGGGAGTCTGTGGCCCTTTCCTCCCTTTGGAGCTGTGGCTGTTGACGGTGGCTGGCTAGTGTCCTGGGGGGATATCGAATCCGGGCTCCGGCGGCGGCCCTTCCGCCTTCTGCTCCTCTTCCCAGGGGGTGGGCTGGCTGTCCCCTTGCTGCTGGGCGAAGATCCAGACCTGCGGGCTGGTGGGCTCCAATACCCCTGCACCCTTGTCAAGGGGGCTGCAGGGCTGGTGGTGGCTGAGGTGCTCTTTTTACCCCGACGAGAAGGAGGGGGGGGGCTCAGGGTCAGGAAAGAAGGTAGCAGTAGAGAGATAGATTTTCTTGGGACAATGGATAGTGGTAGGTACAGTGGGTATGGGAGTGGAGGGAGAGGATGTGGTTGTAGGCGAGACAAGTTTGCTGTCTTTGGGTGCAGGTGCAGGAGCGGGAGGCTGTCGTGAGGTGGATGGCTGTTGGGTGGGTGGGTGGGTGGGTGGCTGCGTTTGTGTGGTGTGGAAGAGGGGGTGACAGACACAGTGGGAGAGGACACAGGGGACGTGTAAATGGCAGTGGGGGTGGTGACTGCACGTGTGCGGACTGTAGTGGAGGGTATGCTGGTGATGGAAACACTGGCTGATGGTGAGGTGAATGAAGGTGTGAGTGTAGACGTCACAGGGAGGGAGGAGGGAGACGAGGAGGTGGGGGGTCACAGAGGTGGTAGTGACTGTTGGCATGTCTGCATCGGAATGTTGCTTGTGTGAATGTCTGCGTGATCTGTGGTGCTTATGTTTGGATGAGCTGCTCTTGGGTGTTGAGGTGTGTGCAGGCTGGTCTGATGGTGTGGGTGGGACAGGCAGAGGAACAGGAGACTGGGAGGAGGGAGTTAGTAGAGGGAGGCAGGAGACAGGGACAATGGCTGCCGTCAGTGCTGAGGCCAGAGCCTGGAACGATCGCTGATGGGCAGCCTGACCCGAATGAATGCCCTCCAGGTACGCATTGCTGCGATGAACCTCCCTCTCCACCCCCTGGATGGCATTCAAAAGGGTAGTCTGCCCAACAATGAGCGTTCGGAGGTCAATGACCTCCTCACTGAGGGCAGCGGGGGTAACAGGGGCAGGGCCTGAGGTGCCTGGGGCGAAGGAGATGCCCGGCTTCCTGGCAGAGCGGGCATGGGGCGAACGCTGAGGGGCTGCTGGGAGGGCGGAGATGGTGCGCTGGGTGGCGGCTGTACCTGTAATGCGGGGGGCACGGATGGTGCCACCCCCGCAAGGGAGCTCCCTTCCGAGGACGTGTCCGTGTCGCTGCAGGGTCCAGTCGTCCCCGTTGTGGAGCTCCCCTCGCCCTCCGTCTCACTGGTCCAGTCAGACTCTGTGGCATGGCCCTCCTGGGCCATGTGAGATGCAGCTCCCTCCTGCCCCGATGCCACTTCTCCTCCGCCTGATGATGCTGATGCACACAAGCACAGAAAGACAAACAAAAAGGGGGGGGGGAGAGAGAAATAAAGAGATTTTGAGTACATGGATCACCGGTACAGTTAGCGGACATGACAGACACAGATGCCCCCTGCACTAAGTTGCGCACTTGGGGTCCGCTACGCATTCCGTGGAACATGCCCTACACGCCTAGAGTTGACAACTGCACCCATGGATGACACGGCCCAGGGATGGCTGTACTGACACACTACTGAGGGTGGTGGCTGGGGACACAGGGGCTTACGGGGGTGCCCAGCCTACAGATATCGCCCTGGCCTAGGGGGACCCACAGCCCTCCTCCCCCACCCAGACACCTCCACTGCGCGACAACAGAGTAGATAATGCTTGTACTCACCCCCTTGTGTCTGCTGTGCTGCCCTCACGCGCCCATCCAAATCAGGGTAGGCCACCGCCAGGATCCGGAACATCAGGGGGGTCAGTTGACGGCAGGCACCCCGCCTACGTTGGGAGGCCATCCCCAGCAGAGACTCGGCGGTCTTCTTGGTCCCGCGGCGGATGTCCTCCCACCTCTTGCGGCAGTGGGTGCCACGTCGATGGTGGACCCCCAGGGTCCGGACTTCCTTGGCGATGGCACGCCAAATCCCGATCTTCTCATGGGCGCGGACCTATGTGACACGTACAGGGAGGGAGAAATACCACGTTCAAGTTTGTCTGCATTTTCGTTGCCAGTGGCCCAACGCCCCCCATCCCCGCCAGGCCCCCCGCCAGGCCCCCCGCCAGGCCCAACATGCCCCCCATCCCCGCCAGGCCCCCCTCCAGGCCCCCCGCCAGGCCCAACATGCCCCCCATCCCCGCCAGGCCCCCCGCCAGGCCCAACATGCCCCCCATCCCCGCCAGGCCCCCCGCCAGCCCCAACATGCCCCCCATCCCCGCCAGGCCCCCCGCCAGGCCCCCAAGCCAGCCAGTGGCCCCAAATCCATATTGAATTAAACTCACTTGTTGGTCTGGAGGACCGTAGAGTAGCGCATACTGGGGGAGGACCCCATCCACAAGTTTCTCCAACTCCTCTCCAGTGAAGGCAGGGGCCCTTTCCCCAGTCGCAGCAGCCATTGTCCCTTCCAGACCGAGGTCACAGCAACACTTGCAGTATAGGTCCTCTCCTGTGAAAGTTCAAGTCGCAAGTGGATAAGTAGATAGAAAATGGCGGTCACGTCCGCGGCGGTGCGTACCGCCGGCGCCCTTCGCCATTGGCTCCTGAAACCCATAGGCTTCAATGTTAACCAATGCGGCTTCGCGCCGCGGTCTTCGACCGCCGACCGCTGCGGTGTGCCACGCCAGCGCATTGACTCACATCCCATTGTCACACTTCACAGGTCAGGCAGCCGCCATTTCGAGGGTCCACATGGCTCAATTTCAACTGCGTCACACAGGCCTAGGCCTTGCATAGCCACTCAGACACGCCATTCACTGCATAGAGAATCGTTTACTGTGCAAGCTGTGAGTACGTCCCTGTGGGTTGCTTGACTCTGTGCTCCATGTTGTCCTTCCTAGGCACCGTCCGCTGGGTTTGGCGAGGAGACGGATGAATCCTCGCGTGTACCGACCGCTGGTGGACCTGTCGACAATGGAAGAACGCCACATTATCCTGACCTACCGGCTTGACCGTGCCACTATACATGAACTGTGTGCCCAGCTGGAGCCCGACCTGATGTCCCCCATCCGCCAACCCACAGGGATTCCCCCTCTGGTGCAGGTCCTGTCAGTACTCCATTTCTTGGCAAGTGGGTCATTTCAGACAACAGTGGGAATTGCTTCTGGGATGTCTCAGCCCATGTTTTCGAAGGTGTTATCCAGAGTATTGTCTGCCCTGATGAAATACGTGAGGAGCTACATCATTTTCCCTGAGGTGGGCGAATTGGCTACAGTGAAGGGTGATTTCTACGCCCTTGGACATATTCCCAACGTCATTGGTGCCATTGATGGGACCCATGTGGCTTTGGTTCCCCCAAGAGACAGGGAGCAGGTGTACAGGAACAGAAAAAGTTACCATTCCATGAACATCCAGGTGGTGTGTTTGGCTGACCAGTACATCTCGCATGTAAATGCCAAATTCCCAGGGTCAGTGCATGACGCCTACATCCTGAGGAATAGCAGCATCCCTTACGTGATGGAACAGCTAGAGAGACACCGTGTATGGCTATTGGGGGACTCTGGGTACCCCAACCTGTTGTGGCTACTGACCCCAGTAAGGAATCCCCGGACCAGGGCAGAGGAACGGTACAATGAGGCCCATGGGCGTACTAGGAGGGTGATCGAACGCACCTTTGGCCTCCTAAAGGCCAGGTTTAGGTGCCTGCATATGACAGGTGGATCCCTAATGTACTCACCTAAGAAGGTGTGTCACATCATCGTGGCCTGCTGCATGCTTCACAACCTGGCTTTGCGCCGCCAGGTGCCTTTCCTGCAGGAGGATGGTCGAGACGGTGGTGTTGTGGCAGCTGTGGAACCTGTGGAGAGTGACGAGGAGGAAGACGACGGGGCTGAAACAGACAACAGGGACAGAATCATTGAACAGTACTTCCAATAGGACACAGGTAACAATTCAAACATAATTTAGTAAATGTGAACTACTCTCCTGCATCTCTGCTGCCTGTCTATTTGCCCCAGTGTATGATGACTGAGTTGTGGCTTTTCCCTCCCTATTTCAGATCTGGGGTCCCCACTACGAGTCCTGTGCTTCGTTTCCCCATGGACTACAGCTTTGTGGCAGCTGTTTGTTGACTTCACTATGTACAAGGACATATTTGCACTATCAAGTCAATTACAATATTTTGAAATCACAGCCAGACTCCAGATAGTTTTGTGCAAAATAGGTGTTTATTTCAGTGCTCAAAATAGGATGGGTGGTTTCAAGTGGGTGGGGGCTATGGTGAAGGAATGTCCATGGCAGAGTCCAGAGTAACAGTCACACAGGTGCATTGTCCAGAGGCCTGTGGAGAGATGGAGCATGGGCAGTTCAAGGATGGACAGGGTGACAATGTGGGACAGTGGGATGACATCAGGTGTTATCCTTTGCTGGCGGGGGTCTTGACATCCTACTCTGTCTTCTTGCGAGCTCTCAGGGCTCTCTTGCAGGGTGGTTCTTCTCCTGCAGGAGGTGGGGGTCTGGTGGGCTGCTGTTGTGCGGGGGCCTCCTGTCCACTAGCGCCGGCGGAGGTGGTTGGCTGTTCTTGGTCCAGGCTAGTGGCAGGGGCCCTTTGTTGTTGTTGAGTGTCCGTCCTGGTGTTGATGAGGTCCTGCAGCAGCCCTACCATGGTAACCAGGGTGGAGGTGAGGGCTCTGATGTCCTCCCTGTACCCCCGATAGTGTTCCTCCTGCAGTACCTGGATCTCCTGGAACCGGGCCAGTACCGTCGCCATCGTCTCCTGGGAGCGGTTGTATGCTCCCATGATGGTGGTGAGGGCCTCGTGGAGAGTGGGTTCCCTGGGCCCGTCCCCCCCCCTGTCGCACAGCTGCCCTCTGAGTTGCCCTGTTTCCCTGGGCCTCTGCCCCCTGGCCGGTGTGCCCACTACCACTGCCCCCAGGTCCCTGTTGTTGTTGGGGTGGTGGGTTATCCTGGGTGCCCTGTAGTGGTAGACACACCGCAGATTGACGCGCCCTGGAGACAGAGGCATGGGCCCGCTGGGTGGGAGCTGTGCTGGTGTTCCCAGAGGGGTTTGGGTCTGTAGTGGCCTGTGCGAGGGGAACCGACTGTCCAGAGGTCCCCGATGGTCCGGGCTGGTCATCAGTGTCCAGGTCGACAGAGCTGCTGTCATCGCTGACGGCCTCTTGGGTGGGGGGTGTGGAGAATTCTGGGCCCTCCGTGGCGGTGTGTTGACGGTCGGGTCCTGCAGGGGTATAGAGGTATGGTTATAGTTTCAATGTGTGGCATATGGGTGTATCTGTGGGTTCCCGTGTCCCCAAGTGCTGGCATTCGTGTGTGGGGGCTTTGGTGAGGGTGGCTTGTGGGGGGGATGTGTATATGCATTGGGCATGCTTTGGTGATGGGTGTCCATGCTTAGTGGACGCATGCAGGCCTAGGTTTTGGGATGTGTGGGTTGTGATGGTGAGACATTGGCAGGGAATAGTGGTGGTGGGGGTGAGGATGGTGGTGGGGGTGAGGGTGGGGGTGAGGATGGGGGTGAGGATGGGGGTGAGGATGGGGGTGAGGATGGGGGTGAGGATGGGGGTGGGGGTGAGGGTGGGGTTCGAGGACGGGGGTGAGGGTTGGGGTATGATTTGGCATGCAGGTGGGGGGGAAGCAGTATTGAAGCTTCAACTTACCAGAATCCATTCCTCCACCGACTCCTGCGAGGCCGTCAGGATGCAGGATGTTCAAGACTTCCTCCTCCCATGTTGTAAATTGTGGGGGTTGAGGTGGGGGTCCTCCGCCAGTCTTCTGCACGGCGATGTTGTGCCTGGATACCATGGAACGCACCTTCCCCCGTAGGTCGTTCCATCGCTTCCTGATGTCTTCCCGATTTCTGGGGTGCTGTCCCACAGCGTTGACCCTGTCGACAATCCTCTGCCATAGCTCCGTCCTCCGGGCAATGCTGGTGTATTGGACCTGTGTGCCGAAGAGCTGGGGCTCTACCCGAACAATTTCCTCCACCATGACCCTGAGTTCTTCGTCTGAGAAGCGGGGGTGTCTTTGGGGTGCCATGGAGTGGTGTGTATGATGTGTGGGGTGGAGTATGTGTAGTTAAGTGTGTTGAGTGTGGTGGTGTGTGTTGTTTTGTGTGTGGATATTGTGTGGGTGATGGTGTAGTGTGCCTCTGTGTGATGGTATTCTGTGATAGCTGATGTGTCTCTCAGTGCTTCTTTCTGAATTTTTGGTCGTAGGGGTTTGTGGGTGATGTGGGTGTGTGTTTTATATTGTATTGTGTGTGTGGGAGTGGTGTGTGTATGTGTATCAGGTGTGTGGAATTCAAATCGGCCAATGTGGCTGAGTTTTGTTCGTTTGTGTGTATTCTGACCGCGGCGGTGTGTACCGCCAATGGAAAACCGCGTTTGAAAGACCGCCGCGTGGATTCGTGGGTCGTAATGGCATGGGCGTATTTCTGTTGGCGTGACGGTGGAGGTTTGGTCACCTCCACTTTTCCGCCGACCGCTGGTCTGGCGGTCTGTTGTGGCTGTCGGATTTTCGGAGGTTTGGCTGCTGCGGGTCAGAATGACCGCGGCGGAATTATGGAGGATTTCTGACCGGCGGTAGGCGCCTTTTACCGCCGAGGTCAGAATGACCACCTATGTGTCTACTCGCACGCTATCGAAACTCAAATATGAGGAACATTTATGGGAGTGTCTGGTGGAGGTGGCTAGTTCTCGAGACGCTAAGCTCTTTTGGACTTTGGTTTCGCGTAGTGATCCAGCCCTGTCACCCACTCCTGAATGTCATATCGACTCAGGAACTTGGTTCTCTTATTTTTGTGAATTGTATAGCTCTCGGTCGGATTTTGACGATACTTTTACAGATTATGCACTGTGCCAGTCCGTAATGCCGCCTTCACCCTGAAAGAAACAGATGGCAATTTGCGCTCAAAGTTCTGGTAGGGCCCCTGGCCAAGATGGTATTCCTTCGGATCTGTATAAATCAGACCTACCTGTATGGACCCGTTATATCAATAGGGTATTGAACACTGCCATGGCAACTCGATCCTATCCGGTTTCATGGAAGATGGCGATTATTGTCCCCGTTCATAAAAAAGGAGACAAGAGCTTCCCTGGGAATTATAGACCTATTAGTCTATTAGACAACTTGCAGAATTTTTTTTCGTACCAGTTGCTAACTAGATTAAAACAATGGATAACGAAAAATAAGGTCTTAAGCCATCTTCAGGCAGGATTTAGGGACAAGATCAGCACCATCGATCAGATCTTCCGATTTACCACCATTAAGTGGAAGACCGTAAACGCAGATAAAGGCCATTTATTTGTGGCCTTTGTTGATTTGAAATCTGCGTTTGACCTTGTCCCTCGCGCCAAGCTTTGGGAGGTCCTTAGTACCATCGGTGTTCCAGGCTCTATGATTAACATCATTAAGGATCTTTATTCTGATAACTGTGCTAAAGTCCACTGGGGTGCTATTGGCGATCTGACTCCTGCTTTTCCAACTGCACGGGGTGTGAGGCAAGGATGCGTCTTGGCGCCTACCTTGTTTCTTTTGTTTATCAATGCTTGTTTGCCATACCTCTTAGACTGCCAAAGTGATGCCCCTAGTCTGGGCGGGCAGAAGATTCCTTGTCTTCTGTTTGCAGATGATACCCTACTGTTATCATGTACTGCCATGGGCCTTTCTAGACTGCTCTCCAGATTTCTGGAGTTTTGCACTGACCATGGGCTATCAATTAATTCAGCAAAAACAAAATACATGGTTTTTGGAGATATTAGGCAAAAAATGAAGAGGCCTGTATATTTAGAAGGTGTTCCCTTGGAAAGGGTGGGTACCTTTGATTACTTAGGCATCAAAGTGGAAGATTCACATCTCTGGCATGCTCAACGCCAAAAATCGTTATCATGCCTGAAGCAGAGGGCAGGTGGCATTATCAGATTTGCTTCTAGTTCTCCAAAATTTGCAATATCCCCTGCCCTGGAAATATACAAAGCTCAAGCTAGGGGGGCCGCTTTATATGGAGCTGAACTTTGGGGCCACTGTAATTTGGCAAATTTGGCAAGGGCGGAAAATCAGTTTATAAAAATGATGCTAAAGGTTCCATCGAGTACTCCATCCTTGCCCATGCGCCTGGACCTAAATCTTTTCTCAATTTCACAGATTGCTGCCTTAAGGCCCCTGCTGTTTTGGATTCGGTTGTGGACAACAGACGCTCTAACTCCTTTTCGTTGTGGCCTTCTCAATGTGGTGGGCCGCGATTCTAGTTTTAAAACTAAATGGTGCGTCTTTGTTGAACAATCTTTCTCTCGGCTTGGCTTAGGGTCCTATTGGCAGGATCCTATTTCTATTCCTAAAAATGCTGCACAGCTGTTAAAGGATGCTTTCTGGCATAATGTTCAGGTTGGCCAATTTGCTAGTTCTATCCCATTGTCTATGTCCGACAACTTTTTACTTGTTAAATGTCATTATGAATTTGAGCCCTTTATGGACGCAAAGTTATCCATTTGCTCGTGCCCTTTTTATTAGGTTCAGGATCGGGTCTCTTCCTTTGTGCTGTATAACGTACAAATGGTCCAGCTCAATTAATAGATCTAAACATTGCCCGATGGGTTGTAAAAGTGAAGAAACCGTTTCACATGTTTTCTTCCACTGTCAAGCGTATCATAAACAAAGAGCACTTTGGCTCATCCCGCTTTGCAAACAATTAGGGGTTAGATCCTGTCTACACGCTGAGAGAATTTTAAAATGCGATCCGTCCGTACAGATAGCTCTACCAGTGGCAAGATTTCTTGAGTGAATCTGGCGGTTGAGATTAGCAATTTTAAGGAACAGAACCGTGTAGTTAATGTTTAGTTTTACCTATATATATTTATTAAACTTGGATGTATGATTGTAGTTTCTGTTGTACAGGATATAGATATTGGTTCGGTTTATTATTGATTATTTATAGATCTATGGACTAATCCCTTATTTTATGCTGTGACAATTTTAAAATGTGATTCATCCACCCAGACAGTTTTATTAATGGTAAAATCTTTTTATTCTGACATCTGAGATTAGCAATTTTAAGGAGTAAGATTGGGGAATTAACTTTTAGACTTACTTATGTATATTTATCAAATTGGACGCGTGATTCTGGTCGTTACTCTTCAGGATATAGATATTGGTGTATTATATCTTTAACCATCACTGATTCATGGAACTAGGGGCCATATGTACTAAAGCATTTTCCCATAGACACAGAATGGGTAAAATCCTTTGGTACATCTGGCCCTAGTTTCCTTGTCGAGTAGACCTTCTTTTATACTAAGTGATGCTTATCTGGTTGTTTATTTTTTGTCTGCTTTTTTAAAACTTGTCTCTCTTAACTGTGTTTTTACTTTACTTTTTTAGTACTCTCCTACTTTTAAGAAGCTCGCTTTCTCTGTGTTGTGTATTGTACTTTGATGGTTTGTTTTTTACTTACCGAAATAAAGTTAAATGATGATGATGATGACTAAATTAGAAACTGTTATTCCACTTCAAACTGGGGAAAACTTGCCACTTATAAACAAAAACCAGATCAAGATGTCCCCAATTATTTTACTAGTTTGGAACAAGCATTCACAAATTTTAGCGGTCAGGACCTTGCCACCGTAATGGGTGTCACGTTATTTGTGTAATGCTTTAATAGCCTTCCACAAAAATTAAAAGCAACAGAGAGTTCATGGATGACAAAGGGACAGGCAGAAATTTTACAGATGGCACAATATTATGAGAATAGGTATAAGGAAGAGTTAGAAAAGAAGGAGAAGTCAGTAAAAGATTTGAAGAAAAAGGTACTATTACAGCAGGCATATCCCCAGCGGGACACATTCCCTCAGCCAAGGAGTGGCCCACCAAGGGGACAGGGAAGGGGCATATCAATCAATGTGCCTACTGTAAATAGGATGGCATTAGCGTGATACTTGCCCATTGCTGGAAGGAAGAGAGAGCATGTCACTTGATAAAGGGAATGCGTCAGGTAACCCGCGAGGAAGAGACAGAAATGGTCAGAATCTGCAGAATGTAAACCAGGTCCTGCATAACACTAATATTTTTGACAATGCATTTGAACAACAATATTATGCTGGTGATTCCCCTTCTGAATTATACAATTACTAGGACAGTCACAGACAGGGCCAGGGCCGAGTCAGTATTCCTGTAGATCAGAGTGGTCCCTATATTGACGTAAATATCGGAGGGGAGGGCCATAAGTTTCTTCTAGATACTGGTGCCACCAGAACATCTATTGCACATGCTGCAGTCCCCGGGGCTCCCCTGTCTGGGCATCATACCACTTCAATTGGAATTTCTGGGATCCCCGTGGTGAGCCCCATCTCAGCACCTATGAGAGTAACTATAAGACCATTTACAGTAGACACGCCACTCTCCTTAACCTCAGGTTGCAATGAAAACTTGTTTGCATTGGATATGTTAAAAAAAATATTAAATGCAGTTATTCACTGTTCAATGGATGGTGTCAATGTAACTATGGATAGCACTGCCCCTACCCGGTGCATGTTTTCGCAGGAATGCAACTTACCCCCTGAGCTAGTGGAAGTAGACCCTTGCTTATGGGCCAAAGGCAAAAAAGATGTAGGCATTATGAATATTGACCCTATTGTAATAAAAATCAAACCAGGTGCCCGGCTACCCCGTATTCCTCAACACAAATTATCTAAAGCAAGCGAAAAAGGGCTCAAGACAGTCATTTCTGACCTCGTGCATGCAGGTGTAATAAAGGAAGTAGTGGGCAGCCCCTGTAACAGTCCGATTCTCCCTGTTAAGAAACAAATTGATACTAATAAATCAGATGTTGAGCAATCAGTTATTGATAACACGGTTGTAAAGAAATGGCTCCCTGTTGCAGTTACCCCCCCACTTTTTGCCTGATACTGATGCTGACTTGACTGAGAAGTGTGCTGGGACCCTGCTAACCAGGCCCCAGCACCAGTGTTCTTTCACCTAAAATGTACTATTGTTTCCACAATTGGCACAACCCTGGCACCTAGGTAAGTCCCTTGTAACTGGTACCCCTGGTACCAAGGGCCCTGATGCCAGGGAAGGTCTCTAAGGGCTGCAGCATGTCTTATGCCACCCTAGGGACCCCTCACTCAGCACAGACTCACTGCTTGCCAGCTTGTGTGTGCTGATGGGGAGAAAATGACTAAGTCGACATGGCACTCCCCTCAGGGTGCCATGCCAACCTCCCACTGCCTGTGGCATAGGTAAGTCACCCCTCTAGTAGGCCTTACAGCCCTTAGGCAGGGTGCACTATACCACAGGTGAGGGCATATGTGCATGAGCACTATGCCCCTACAGTGTCTAAGCAAAACCTTAGACATTGTAAGTGCAGGGTAGCCATACGAGTATATGGCCTGGGAGTCTGTCAAAAACAAACTCCACAGCTCCATAATGGCTACACTGAATACTGGGAAGTTTAGTATCAAACTTCTCAGAATAATAAACCCACACTGATGCCAGTGTTGGATTTATTAAAAAATACACACAGAGGGCATCTTAGAGATACCCCCTGTATTTTACCCAATTGTTCAGTGCAGGACTGACTGGTCTGTGCCAGCCTGCTGCTGAGAGACAAGTGTCTGACCTCATGCGGTGAGAGCCTTTGTGCTCTCCGAGGACAGAAACAAAGCCTGCTCTGGGTGGAGGTGCTTCACACCTCCCCCCTGCAGGAACTGTAACACCTAGCAGTGAGCTTCAAAGGCTCAAGCTTCGTGTTACAATGCCCCAGGGCACTCCAGCTAGTGGAGATGCCCGCCTCCTGGACCCAGCCCCCACTTTTGGCGGCAAGTCCAGGAGAGATAATGAGAAAAACAAGGAGGAGTCACTGGCCAGTCAGGACAGCCCCTAAGGTGTCCTGAGCTGAGGTGACTCTGACTTTTAGAAATCCTCCATCTTGTAGAAGGAGGATTCCCCCAATAGGGATAGGAATGTGACCCCCTCCCCTTGGGAGGAGGCACAAAGAGGGTGTACCCACCCTCAGGGCTAGTAGCCATTGGCTACTAACCCCCCAGACCTAAACACGCCCTTAAATTTAGTATTTAAGGGCTCTCCCTGAACCTAGAAACTAGATTCCTGCAACAACAACAAGAAGGACTGCCTAGCTGAAAACCCCTGCAGAGGAAGACCAGAAGACAACAACTGCCTTGGCTCCAGAAACTCACCAGCCTGTCTCCTGCCTTCCAAAGAACTCTGCTCCAGCGACGCCTTCCAAAGGGACCAGCGACCTCTGAATCCTCTGAGGACTGCCCTGCTTCGACGACGACAAGAAACTCCCGAGGACAGCGGACCTGCTCCAAAAAGACTGCAACTTTATCCAAAGGAGCAGCTTTAAAGAACCCTGCAATCACCCCGCAAGAAGCGTGAGACTTGCAACACTGCACCCGGCGACCCCGACTCGGCTGGTGGAGAACCAACACCTCAGGGAGGACCCCCGGACTACTCTATGACTGTGAGTACCAAAACCTGTCCCCCCTGAGCCCCCACAGCGCCGCCGGCAGAGGGAATCCCGAGGCTTCCCCTGACCGCGACTCTCTGAAACCTAAGTCCCGACGCCTGGAAAAGACCCTGCACCCGCAGCCCCCAGGACCTGAAGGACCGGACTTTCACTGCAGAAGTGACCCCCAGGAGTCCCTCTCCCTTGCCCAAGTGGAGGTTTCCCCGAGGAAGCCCCCCCTTGCCTGCCTGCAGCGCTGAAGAGATCCCTTGATCTCTCATTGACTTCCATTGCGAACCCGACGCTTGTTCTAACACTGCACCCGGCCGCCCCCGCGCCGCTGAGGGTGAAATTTCTGTGTGGGCTTGTGTCCCCCCCCCGGTGCCCTACAAAACCCCCCTGGTCTGCCCTCCGAAGACGCGGGTACTTACCTGCTGGCAGACTGGAACCGGGGCACCCCCTTCTCTCCATTGAAGCCTATGCGTTTTGGGCACCACGTTGAACTCTGCACCTGACCGGCCCTGAGCTGCTGGTGTGGTAACTTTGGGGTTGCTCTGAACCCCCAACGGTGGGCTACCTTGGACCAAGAACTGAACCCTGTAAGTGTCTTACTTACCTGGTAAAACTAACAAAAACTTACCTCCCCCAGGAACTGTGAAAATTGCACTGTGTCCACTTTTAAAATAGCTATTTGTGAATAACTTGAAAAGTATACATGCAATTGAAATGATTCAAAGTTCCTAATGTACTTACCTGCAATACCTTTCAAACAAGATATTGCATGTTAAATTTGAACCTGTGGTTCTTAAAATAAACTAAGAAAATATATTTTTCTATACAAAACCTATTGGCTGGATTTGTCTCTGAGTGTGTGTACCTCATTTATTGTCTATGTGTATGTACAACAAATGCTTAACACTACTCCTTGGATAAGCCTACTGCTCGACCACACTACCACAAAATAGAGCATTAGTATTATCTCTTTTTACCACTATTTTACCTCTAAGGGGAACCCTTGGACTCTGTGCATGCTATTCCTTACTTTGAAATAGCACATACAGAGCCAACTTCCTACAACGGTATAATGACTAGTTATTGATCTCCGAGAAATCAATAAAATAGTAATTCCCCAGTTTCCTGTGGTCCCAGACATGAATAGTCTTTACACCATGATACCACCCACTGCGCGTTATTTCTCAGTCATCGATTTGAAGAATGCTTTCTTCAGTATTCAGATTGCGCCAGAAAGCCAATATTTGTTCAGTTTTTCAATATTTGGTCGATCATTCTCTCCGACAAGAGCTCCTCAAGGTTTTGTTGAGAGTCCGAGCATATATAGTCAATGCCTTAAACCTCAACTAGACCAACTCAATCCACCTTCAGGCTCTGTACTGTTGCAGTACATTGATGATATTTTAATTGCCTCTGATTCTATGGCACAATGTAAGACTGATACTGTTGCATTATTACACCATTTAGCATCCCTGGGTCATAAGGTGTCCCTCCCAAAATTGCAGTATTGTAAAGAGGAGGTCACCTATCTAGGACACCTCCTCTCTAAGACGGGAAGGAGATTACATCCAGACAGAATAAAACTGGTTCATACAATGACTGCACCACGCACCCCCACTGAAGTCTGAGCATTTTGGGGATTTACATCCTTTTGCAGACAGTGGATTCAAAAATTTTCAGTTATAGCAAAACCATTGACTGCCCTGACACTTTCAGGTGTACCCTCTTCTGTACCTTGGACTGACGAATGTGAGGAGGCTTTTCAGAAACTAAAAGAGGTGTTGTGCTCTGCTCCTGCATTGGGTAATCCGGATTACAGCAAACCATTTGTTTTATTTGTGCATGAAAAGCATGGCTGTACATTGTCTGTTTTGAGACAGGATCAAGGTGGGAGACAACGCCCTTGTGCATACTTCTCTTCCACCTTGGACACTGCGGCACAAGCTCTGTCTAGTTGTCTTAGAGGAGTGGCTTCTGCAGCTGCTGCGGTGAAACAAAGTGAAGGGTTTGTTGGTGGCAATCTGCTCACTGTGATGGTTCCTCATGCAGTTGATATTTTGTTAAACAAAACACAGACGCAGCACCTCACCAGTGCTTCTCTAATGGGTTATGAATTAACATTGTTCAGTCCAAATACCATTTTGAAGCAGTGCAATGTCTTGAACCCAGCTACGTTACTACCCCTCCCTCAGGAAAATGTGGAATTTGATCATAATTGCATTTCTGCCACTGAGGAAGAAACCAAGGGACGGGTAGACTTAACAGATACTCCCCTATCTGACCCACAGGGAGAGCCGTTTGTAGATGGGTCTTGCTTCAAGTTACCAGATGGTACAACTACTGCAGCCTAGGCCGTCACCACATTAAAAACAGTGGTCGAATCTCATAGAATCACGCAAAATTCAGCACAGGCTGCAGAATGAATTGCCCTCGCCAGAGCTTGTGAAATATGTGAACATCTTAGTGTTAATATCTACACTGATAGCCAGTATGCGTTTGGAGTAGCTCATAATTTTGGGTGATTCTGGCCGCATAGAGGCTTTATCACGTCACATGGCACTTTGATTGTGGCACTTCTGAATGCTCTCGGCTTGCCCCGTCGGGTCGCAATCATTAAGTGTAGTGCCCACAAGAAAATTACTGATGACATAGGAAGAGGAAATGCTTTTGCATATTCTACTGCGAAAGCAACAGCACAAGCACCATTTGACAATGCACACGTTGAGAGTAGTACCAGGTGGGAGCCCAAGAACGGAGTACTAGAAAATACCTTGCAGTGTGTGAGAGACATTCAAGCAGAAGCAACAGCAGAGGAAAGGGAACAGTGGGAGAGGAACTGTAGACTGGACAGTGGAGGGCTGTTACACAGATGACACAGATAGAAGAAGATGGATGTTACCCAATTGTTATGGACACTATGGCCCACAGTCTTGCACACATCAGTGCCCAAGGCATCAAGACAACTTTGGGCAACATTTGGAGTAATCATTTGATATCCAAAGCTGCTAATAACCGGGTCAAGAGTTGTATGGTATGCTGCAAATCACCCACAATCAGCGGGCCTCATAGAGAGGTATAAGTACACCTTGAAGAGCAAAATAGCCAAAATTTGTACTAAGACCTATTTAAAATGGCCGGATGCTTTGCCCCTAGCGTTGCTGTCCTTTAGGACAACTGCCAGTAGCAAGTCACGATTATCCCCTATGAAATAGTCATGGGAAGGCCAGACAATATCTGGGGGGAGGGGGGGGGGGGGGTACCCGGGCCAAAGAAGCTTTCAGAAGTACAGTATCCTTTGTTTGTAGACTATTGTAAACAACTGACTAAAGATTTACGTTTGATCCACCAACAGGTCAAGGCCAGCCTACCGACTCCTCTCGAAGGCCCTGGTCATCATTTCAAACCGGGGGACTGGCTTATGACAAAGAACTTTCAAAGAACCAACAGTCTTCAGCCCAGGTGGCAGGGGCTGGCCCAGGTACTGCTTGCTACACAGACAGCAGTGAAAGTGGAAGGAAGGAAAAACTGGATACCTGCTAGCCATTGTAAGCGTGCACCAATTCCACTACAATCTACTCCAGCAGCAGAATTACCTTTTTCCTCTGACTACAGTGAAGTAGGAAGATAGGAGACACCTCCACATGATTCAAGTACCAACATTTCTGCTCCTGAGGTGATACAGCAGCCCAGTGACAAAGGTTTGCTGTTTGAAGATCAACACACTCATCGATATAAACTGCGTCCTCACCCACCCAAATTAACAGAATTCTGAAGGTGCGTGCAGTGGTGACCCCCACGAAAAACTACATTTACATCACCCTGATAGCTCCCAGCTTGGAACTACAAACTGAGGTCTCCTCTGAATGGCCAAGAATCCTTTGCTCAGCAGAATACGGCACGCTTGCCTTCATGAAATACAGTTCCCCGCCTTCAACGCCACAGGTATTTCTGATGCCCCTGATGTACCAGCATTAAAACAAGGTATCCTCACTGTTGTCACGCACACGTTGTGCGATGAGGTTGTAAATGATTGTGATGATTAAAACCTCAGCATGAACATGAACACGGGTGACTAGCCTGTGCAACGATATCAGAACATTGATCAGTATAACACTGTCTCAACGATAACACAAGCCTAGTGGGATGCAGCTTGTGCAACAATATTATCTGCTATAAGAAAGTGTGTAAGTTGGGTTAATAGTTCTATGGCTATCCACGGTGTAATGAGAGAAACTAATCCCAGTTCTTCAGAAGCGGCCAGTCATTATGGTTGCTGCATCTTATAGTCCCAGCGGGAAAGGTGCCTCTTCTGTTAAGTACCCAGCACACCACCGACCTGATTTCAATTGCTGGCCTCTGCCCTCTTTTTGCTGGAATATTGAACAAACTGTTGAACTATACTGGAGAAGAGCTTTGAAGTATCGCGACCTACTCACTAGGAGTTGAGCTCTCATCAGGAATAAAACCCGACAAGGAGTAATCAAGGGACCCAGGATCAAACCAACACCTATTGCCCAGTGTTCGAAGAAATCGTTTATGGACCAAGTAGTGCAGCGAAACTATTAGAGTGGGAAGCACGGCCCTGCTGAACTCTAGTGGGTTGTGAACATTGCAGGAAACTAACATATTTGTAAATATATATATATATATATATATATATGATTATTAGTATAGTGGTCTCAATATTTTGCATTTGGATATTTGGCAACTGTGTGGGTATATTTTTGAACACACATAGGTGGTGGAGACGAGTAAAGCAGCAACATAGAAAGGTAGTAGGAACAAGGAGGAGAGTAGAATAAAGTAATGAAAATATATCCATTTGACAGGACAAATATCCCTCCAGAGAATAGAGAAGAGTGGTCTTATAACTATTTCTACAAAACAATAATGAAGTACCTAGTGACTCTCATGTTAATATGTATAATGTCCAGCAGTGTTGCATCATTGTTGCAAAATCCCACCGTACATCCATTGATAAATGTTCATGGAAAGTTGGCTGAAACATTGAGTCTCACCGACTGCTGGATTTGCCTGCACTTGTCTAGACACCCGAGGACCCTATAGGCCTTTATGAAGTACCAGTATCACCAGGCGAATATGAAAGAGGGGAAGTGTCTTGTACCCAATACAACTTGGAGATGTGACCAACAAGAATATCAGTGGCACCCTATGTGTGAGTTGCTCCCTAATACCCAGGCAGAATATAAGCTTTCCCCGATTCCTGGAGAGAATGTCACACAAAATGTTTCCCATATGTTTCGGTACTCATTCTTACGGGCAAAACCTAGAGGCAAAATGCATGGGGAAGGTCCCACCTGAACAATGTGTTTACACTCTGTTATTTGATAATAACACAGGGAACTGGGATCTCGAAGGAGAGGAGAAACTAGACAGAAATTGGACCTCATTAATTAATGGGACTCAGCACAATTACACTATAAATTATTGGAACCTGACGGTGGGAGGAGGTGGTGGTTCTGGTAGATCCAGAAGGATTGTTATATGATCCAAGGAAACGAAATAGAAATAGGAAGAATTCACCTTTAATATTGTCACGGGTTTTCCTTGGCCCCTCTGGACGGCTAGATGTTCCTATGTTGCACCCTGGGCAAATGTATCATTGCTAAATGAAATTTGGACGGATTACAAGTATTGTAATAGTTCTGAGCATGACACACCCGAGGGTGTGGGTTTGCCTCGAGTAAAATACAGCATTATAAACTCACAAATCCAGGGAGGCATGTATTTTGTATTTGGAAGAACTGCGTATAAGGTAATCCCTCTAAACTGGGCAGGGCAATGCTCGCTGGCATACTTAGCACTCAACATTAGTGTGATATCAAATATATCTTCCCAGCCCCTTAAAATGGGGAGTTTTGCTCATAGGTACAAACAAAGGACGCCCATATTGGAGGAACGAAAGAACTGGGTATTTCAGGTAGTACATGTTCTTATTCCGGGATTTGGAATTTTCGACTTACAGCTGGCAATGATGAACATGTCCGCTGAATCAGCCATTGCATTTAACGCCACTAGGGAGGTCATAGGAAGTGTACAGCTAGAAATAAATTCTGCAGCCCAATTGGCTATACAAAATCGTCTTGCTCTAGATATAATAACGGTACAACAGGGAGGAGTGTGTATTTTAATCCAACATCAGTATCAGCAAAAATGCTGCTACTTTGTTAACAAATCATCAGAGATATAATTGGATATTGGGAAAATAAAAGAAGCAGTACAGGTATTTGAAAAGGGGGGCCAATATGATGGAGGCAATTTGAGCTTATCATGGCTATGGTCTTGGCTCGGCAGGTGGGGCTGGTTGTTTAAAGACATACTTTTTATAATAATAGCTATTATACTAAGCTGTCTGTTAGTACACTGCTTACCTGCTTTATGTTCCTGTTTAAAAATGTGTAAACCTCCTCCAGTTAAAATACAAGAAACAAATCGAACTATGATAGAGAGAGAAGAGATCAATTCCCTAATGGCTATTGATCCCACTATTCTCACTAAAGATACTGGTTGCTCATACCCATCGGTTGTTTATGTCCCCATGAATGTCAATTCCAAGGACGTAAGAGTGAAATTGAACATATATGAGGAGATTTAGAACTCCTTTTGAAAATGTTGGTTATGTTTGAGAGAAAACTCAAAAAGGGCCGATTGTAAGAATCCATTTTGTATTGCTCCTTTTCCCTTAAAGACATTTAGGTTGAGTTCTCTCTCTGAACGCACTACCTATTGCATATGTTATCTCATTTGTTTAGTAAAAAAAAGCTTGGTTCCACCACAGGCTCGCAGCTGGTTTCTTTCCCTAGCTGGGGCACATTACTCATAATCATGTGGTAAATATCTAACACACATGCATGCATCACAAGCACAACTATAATATGGGGGAATGCCTGCAGAGGTGCTTCCCAGTCAAGCATCCTACCACCTGAAAGGAGCAAACAGGATAATCGTTAACACATTCGGCCCTGTGTGAGAAGCAACACAGTGCTGAAGTAGGGAAAGAAAGGATACAGAAGCATCTCAGTCATTGCTGCTATCAGCACTGCACCAGCAGTAAAAAAAATGGCCAGACAAGATCAAACTCTTCAGATTATTTCATCAGAAGTGCTTGGCTTGATCTTGGACAAAAAGCCAGCAGAGTCCTGGGAGGAAACAAATACCCCATCAGATTCAGAGGCATATTCATAAGCCCCTAGGGCCACCTTGCTCGACAGTATCATATTTTTTTTTACGTTAATGTGGCCCAATAAGGCCAAAACCCTTGAGCCACATTTACAAAGTAGCGCAATGCATGCATTGCACCACTTTGTAACCCTTTGCGCTACATTATGCCTGCATCAGGCACAATGTATGCAAGGGAGGCGTTCCCCCATTGGGGGGGTGACAAAATGGCGCAAGGAAATCCAACAGATTTCCTTGTGTCATTTTTTACAGCACTTTTCACGTCTGCTCAGAACAGGCGCTAAAAGGGATCCCTATGTACTTCGCAGCAGTAGCGTCAATATTTTGACACTACTCCTGCAGAATACATCAATAGCATCATGAAAAATGAAGCTATTGCCCCCTACCCTGCACTGTGGTCCACCGTATTTTAAATACAGTGCACACATGGTGGCAGTAAGGGGGCGGTAAAGGGCGCAAGAAAAGTGACACTGCATACAGTGCAGCACCATTTTTCTTAAATATGCCCCTAAGTGTCTTGTGGTTCACCTTCACTGTTAAGAGATGTGGAGCACAGCCCTGTGCTCATGGCAGGCACTGCCTCCACCACCCACTGGCTTCTTGGCGCACCTGGGACTGGGATGGAGCAGCTCCCTTCCAAGGTGGTTGCCGGCTGTGTCATTTGTTCTTGTTCTTCAATGAGGGGTCACCACCCTGTCGAGGGAAGCGATCCAACCATTCCCATAATGCTTGAGGCGATGTAAAGAAAGGCACTTCGTCTCCCGTAGCCACCCTCGGTCTTGATGGAAATAGCATACCATACTTGAAACCTAGGTGACTGAGGCACTGTTTGGCATTAGTGAATGAGACTCTGTTTTTTGGATCTCTCATGGTATGTCAGAAAATGCAAGATTTTGTGGTTTTTAACAATAATATCCCCCTGGAATCTGGCATGATTTCCAGTATGGTCATAGTCCCTGAACTGTAAAAGTTTCACCACTAATGGTCAAGGAGCTTCTCCAGGTAGCAGAAGTTGTGCCGAAATGATGAGCATGCTCCAGTGCATAGAAAGGGGAGGGACCCTCTGGGGAAACCTCCTCCCTATTCCATTTTTCCAGGAAGTTGATCATTTTTGTGGCTGTACCTTCAATACACTCTGGGACCCCAATGATTCTAAGTTTGTTCCAGTGTGCTCTATTTTTGGCACCTTCAGCCCTGGTCTCTTAGGTGCGGATTTCAGAGCTCCTAGCGCCATCCTAACGACACATTAGTATAATTTTTTATGCTAATGTGGCATTAGATGGCCAAAAACGCTGCGCCATATTTACAAAGTGGCGCAATGCATGCATTGTGCCACTTTGTAACCCTTTGCGCTACATTATGCCTGCGCTAAGCATAATGTATGCAAAGGGGACACTCCCCCAACAGGGGGGGCCAACAAAATGACACAAGGAAATCTGAAAGATTTCCTTGCACCAATTTTCTCAGCACTTTTAAAGCCTGCTCAGAGCAAATAAGGGGGCATGCTTTTGAATATAATGGGCCCTAATGTACTCTGCAGGAGTAGAGCCAAAATTGTGGCACTAATCCTGCAGAGTACATCAAAAGCGTAAAGAAAATTATGCTACTGCTCCCTACCCTGCACAATGGTGCGGTGTATTTTAAATATGGCACACACGTGGTGGCCATAGGGGAGCAGTAGGGGGGCACTAAGGGGTGCAAGGAAAGTGGCGTTGTACTGGGTGCAGCACCAGTTTTCTTAAATCAGCCCCTAAGTTTTTGATCTTGGATTCATAGAGGACATCTGGGTCTGTACTGAATTAATTTCTAGGGCTAAGTTACCCACTGCACTTTCAGTGGCGGTAACTCATTCAGCCAGTCGCCGTTGGTCATCTCGCAAAAGACCCCTGTTTGCCACCATTTTATTAATCTTCAATTTAAGTGCCTCTCTAGAGGCAGCTATGGCTTGTAGGATTGTGTTCAGGGTAGGCCCTCAGGATGCCCCTCTTGGGGTCCCCAAATCAGGGGCCGAACCATCCATGTCCTGGGCCCCCAGCATCTGAGAGATGAGGGTCTTAGCGGCCCCTTTTTTTGTGCTCTTAACCATGATGGCGGTCACAATGCCCAGGTTGAGGAATTAGTTCCTGGGCTAGTGGTCCCAGTGCTAAGGTTCGTCCTAGGGCAGAGGCCGTGACAATCAAAGTAGTTATTCAGTCAAATGAAAGATTGGGCACAGCATCAACAAAGTCCCCAGGTCGGCCATGCCAGGTGGTAACAAGTGCTCTTTTGAAGCCAGGCATTGTTTGAAGGCTGCGGACTGGGCTCTGTGCTCCTGGAAACCTAGGGCACCATTCTCTTTCATATTATACTAACAGTCAGACAGTATTCTTGGTCCTGTCAATGTCTGGACTTCGGGCTTGGGAAGCCATAGTAGTGGGCAGAGGTAGGGGAGATGCAAGCAGATAAGCAGGGCTCCCCAGGCAATCCAAGCATGCCCAGCTGCTGGAGCCAGAGCCAACAGATTCCAAAAAGTGGGCCAACCAAAGTGTATGGTTTACAGTTTGCAGCAAGTTCCAGAGTCCCCACAGGTCAGATGAGCAGCCGTGGGACAGTAGAGAGAAAAAGTGCCAATCACCCCAGTAGCGTGCCATTGATCGGGGTCTGCAGTGGTGAACCATGCAGATAGAAGTGCACCTCTCACCACTCACGCTGTCTGCAGGGCCCCGTTGTGTGTATGGTTGCTCCTCTCCTGTCTGCCACAGTCAGCTACAGGGATCTCTGAAGGCCAGCCGCCACAGCAGGTAAGGGCACAGTAGAGTGAGGCACAGAATATAGCTCCCGTGCTCCGCTGATTCGCACCTGCCCCCCCTCATGTGACTTCACCTTTACAAGCCCAATTAGTGTGTAGTCCTCACCTCTTTAGGTACTGCGGCTGGTGGGGCTGTGTAGTAGGCAGGGGCTCTGTAGGAGCAGAGTAGCTGATTGAAAGGCTCTCCACCACGTGGTATGTCCTGGAGATCGAGGGCTATTGACTGATGAAATGGCATCAAGGGCTGAGTTGCTGGCAGACATTCTCAGAGAGAGATTTTTAAATTTTTAAAAGCATTCAAAGCCAAATTGCATGTTTTTTACCTGATAGTATATTTTTAATGTTTAGTGCACAAAACACATTTTTGCAACATACCAGAGGGTATTTCGCATATCACTGAAACTTCAATGCAATTTTCCAAAAGGTTTATTAAGAGGGGTTACGATCATAATATTCTCTTACGAGCAGAAAAACCTATTATGAACCTACCCAGAAAAGACACCCTGATTTCGAAGTTCCATGGAGAAGAGAAAAAGAATAATATGAAACCAGTTTCTTTTGTCACCCATTATACAGCTCACAGTGAGGATATTTTCAAAATTCTAAAACAACACTGGTCCTTAGTGACTGTAATTCCAGGTCTTAAAGACTACTTATCAAAAAAACCCATGGTTACTTCCCAGAGAGGGAGGACCTTAAGGGATCACTTATGTCCGAGTTACATCTATACACCCAGTTCTGCCACATGGCTCCCCCCAAAACCGAGGGGTTTCTTTACTTGTCATAATTGTAAAATCTGTGCGTTCGGTCTTGATAAATCCACTACATTTTGTTATAACACTAGGATATTCAGTATCAATCATTTTATCAATTGCAATACTAAATTTGTTATTTATGTTCTGGGATGTGCATGCAATATCATTTATGTGGCAGTACCAAACGCTCTTTGAAATCGAGGATACAGGAACATTTACGTGCCATTAGAAATAATGATGTTAGGTATCCGTTGACTTCTCATATAACATCGGCTCATTCTCTTAACACTCAGATCTGGTTTCAGTGAATTGGCCATATTTCCTTGCACCCAAGAGGGGGCAATAGGGAGTTGATATTATGCCAGAGGGAGGAGGCCTGGATCTGCCGCTTACGAGCAGTGGACCTGGGCCACAACACTGATCACGAACTACACTATTTGTTTTGTAATACGAGTTCAGGACTTTTTTGAACGTTTGTATTCATTGTATTAGACTTTCAGTGCTCTGTTCAGCGCTTTGATGTACTAAATACTGTTGATCTCAGACTGCTACGTGCAGTTAATACGTGTACACTGTACTTACTTTTTCGTGTCATTTAGTCTTGTTATCTGCTCTATGCATTACATTATGTTCCATAAAATATTCTCTCTATCCTTATTCACTTGGTAACATCTGTATAGGATTGCAATACTTGGTGAATGACTATATGCTACTTTATGATCTTTGGATTAGCTTACAGCTGTTTGTATAATGACTCACGGGACGAGGCCTTAGGATTGTCTCCATTTATTAGAATGTGTTAACCAACTGTTGATAACTATTTGTCTTCTGTTACCCTTTACTAACAGGGGTGCTCAAGAGGCCTGTAAGGCCTACAATTAATGATTGCTTGTATACTGTTTTTTATGTGATTTGGTATATGGCCTTTGGTATCAATGCTTATGTTTTCACTATCACATTGGATTTCCTTAGGGCTATTTGGGTCTTTCTCTTCCTTCTTTTTACTACACTTTTCATTTACTCTCTCATGTTTTTGTCTTACTTGGTGGCCCTAGTTACGCGACCCCCAGCATGATATTCGGAATAGGCACTGCATTTCTTTACACTTACAAGATGGCCGCCAAGGGTTGTCTTTTCTTGTTTTTTGTTTCTTGTCCCCTCGACACCCTGATTTTCTTTTTACTTTGTCCTTTCTTTATGGTTACTATGCAGTCCTTCGGTGCCCTTATATATTGCGGCACTTGAATTCCCTCAAGGTGGCCGCCCGGAGTTGTCCTTCATTTATTATTAGTTTCCTTTTGCGTCCGGACACTTTTCATTATTTAAACAGCGTCACCCGCGGGCTTTTCGGATCGCGTTCACGCTTCGGGGACCGGCATGTATTTTTACCAGCCCCGGACTGATATAACCGCCACATGTTACGGGCAGCGTACCGCACTACTTGACCTTTTCGGTAAGAGACTTCCTCGCCCATTGCGAGGCATTTCTATTGCACTATTTTTTGATGTCTAAGATAGACTTGTTCCTTTGATGCACAGTTACGCCTTACGGTGTTTATACGAATATGTCCTCCCGATCCCCTCTTTGTTTTTACTCCACTATTCATTGTGGGACGGTTATGATTAGTTTATCCTCGCCGGCTTCTCCCTGATAATTGGTATTTACTTTGGTCTCTTTCTATTTTTTACTTTTTATATGTTCTTTACATTTGAACACGAGCTGGTTAGGAATTGTTTGGGTTGGGTATTGTATGTATCTCTCGTTATTTCCTTTGTCAGATACTTGCCTTTGACAGCATCATTTTTATTATGACTGATTGGATATTACTGCAGTACGTTTATTTATATTTTTATTTTTACTAAAATCCCTTAAAATGAACAAACTCTTTACCTGTCCTTCTTTGTTATTTATCCTGGCCTTGCACTTGGCTCTTGGACATCCGGTATACACTACTCTGATGCGCCTATTCTCTCCAATACTTATTTTTCATACTTTTTCCGTCCTGACTTGGAATGCTGTTGTGCACTTGGTGATTTTTGAGCATTTTTTCTGGGTCTCTACTGGCACTTAATTACTTTTTTCATCTAATCTTTTTTATTATTCCCCTCTTCTTCTTTGTGGTTTTCCTTGCCGGTGTGTTTCAACTCATCACTCGTCGCATGCTCTGGAATGTGTAAAGTTACTTCTTATTTGGTTTTGATACTATCTGGGCATAATTATGGTCTCTCACTTATGTTTGTATAGTTTGCAATAGGCTCTGGTCATGTCATTATGTAGTACATTATCTTTTTCGCACTTATGTTAGGAAGTTTTCTTTTGGCATTTTTCATTTTATTCTGTATACCTATATATTTGTATTCTATGTCAACGTTACAGCCCTGAAGAAACCCTTTGTTGATGGGCGAAACGCGTTGGCTGTCAACCCTTTGTACATTATGATGCAATAAGACTGCTATATGGATATCAAGTATCGGAATTGATCTATAATAAAAGGAAGATTTGCCTCATCTTCATCACTGGATCCTTGGACTGTGTGCTTACTATATCCATATATTTGCTTTCTCTGCGGTGCACCACCTTTTTGATCTTATTAGGATTGGGGCTCTTCAGCCTCATAGGCTCTCTATGCAGCAGGGGCCTGGGTGGATTTGCACGCTCCCTGATACCTACAATCATTATTTGTCTACTTATTATCACTAACTGGATACCTATAGGGATTTTGTGCGTTATCTTTGAGCTTGCTGCATGTTGTGTTTTTGAATGTTCCAAAAGGTAATTCGGAGCTGGATCCTGTGCAGACAATTAAGATTTCCAAACATACCATCCACTTGTATCATTCTCATTCATAAAGGGAAAGCAGTCTGGCTAGTTCAAAGACAAAGGTCAGTTTGTTGCTCCCAAATACTCACATGCACATTTAAAATTAATGTGATTCCCCCCTCCTTCTCAGGCTAAAAGGAACAACATCACCTTTCACTGTTCTGAAACTCAACAGTCTGTCTGTACATGCTCCAGTAGTGTCCTGCTCCTGAAGTGAATAAAGAACACACGTTTTGGAGATGTGTTCACTTTTTTTTTTTTTTTTCATACTTGAGAAGGAGATAAGAAGAATAGATGGTACCATTCCAGTGGCTATTTCTGAATTTTCATGTTTAGAAGCGAGCTGTTGGGAAACTGTCTGCACAAGTCACCTCTGACGGATATCAGTGAGAGAAAGATATGTGCAGACACCTTCTGGGACCAGAATGTTTGCACATTAGGTCCCAAATTGGGAAATGAGAATCAAAAAACTGAACTGTTTTCTGTTTAAATAAAGAAGGACTGTTTGATGAATAACACCAAACATTTGCCATGCATCATGACCATAAACTATAAGCATCAATAGAGTAGAAATGTCAAAATCTGGCTAGCAGGACAAGTTTATGAGATTGCACAATATACACGTGCAGTTAGGAGAATAAAATTATTTTGGTATTTCCTCCTTTTTATATGAGTGTCCTTCACCCACCCTTTGGAATATCAAAAATACTGTTTTAATTTGTAAAGTTTTAGGGACACTTTTTAAATTAAGCAATTCAAATGATTTAAATGTAATTACATAATAGGACAATATTTGACTATCTCTTCTAAGAAGATCATAAATCTTTATAAGAACATGACTTTTCTGTTAAAAATAAACTTTGCAACTCTGAGGGTATAACATTGCTTCTGTTCGCTGTCTGCGAGAACACAGCCCTTAGCAAAAAGTAATCCAAGTCACTCATTCATCTAGCCATCGTCTAAAAGAACAAATTGCACTGTGCATATTAACATATAAACAAAGGAAAAGCAGCATAAGACTCTGAATTCCTAGTACAAGCATTGAAGTATAACATTAGGCAATGATGCCTGTAGGTTATATGCAAAAAAGATCAAATCAGTTTATATTGAATCACAGTGTAGTGCGCCATCATTGTTTAATTGCAAATAAAAATCAAATGGCAATAGTGACGTTTATGGGATTTAAAACGGACCCAATTTGCTTTTAGTAATGTTCATCAAAGCACTAGCAATTTTCAAACAAAAAAGGTCTAAATTCAATAGCTCCATGTAAATAAAGTTTTATTTTAATAAGAGAGAGGAAAGGTTAATATGCATGAATCTTTTTTGGATAAACACCAGTTATGAAGCTTTTTCGATTGAAATGTATCTCCTGTTTCCTGCTACTGGGTGTATCTGGTGAATAAAGTGTGTTTTGATGCAAAGTGTGTTTAAGTTTGCAGTACCGCCTCCTGCCTACAGGGACAGAGCTGAGCAAAAATATAAACACTTGATGAAACACAAGTCCCCACAAGGCCATTTTTGAAAAAGTTGTAAAAATTGACACAGATGTTCCTGAAGTTATTTCTGATCATTTAGAAGACATTGACACAGAGCAATCAAGTCCCCACAAAAATAGTAACACATTCCCCACACACTCCACACTCGCATCCGCACACTCCCCACACACACACTACACACACTCCCCACACACACACTACACACACACACACTACACACACTCCCCACACACACACTACACACACTCCCCACACACACACTACACACACTCCCCACACACACACTCCCCACACACTCCCCACACACACACACACACTCACACACTCCCCACACACACACACACACTCCCCACACACACACACACTCCCCACACACACACACACACACTCCCCACACACACACACACACACACTCCCCACACACACACACACACACTCCCCACACACACACACACACACTCCCCACACACACACACACACTCCCCACACACACACACACACTCCCCACACACACACACACTCCCCACACACACACACACTCCCCACACACACACACACACTCCACACACACACACACACACTCCACACACACACACACTCCCCACACACACACACACACACTCCCCACACACACACACACACACACTCCCCA